>NC_090763.1:8992516-8995016 GCF_036898095.1 Palaemon carinicauda
TAATAGTAATAATATTTTCCAAAAAATATATGTAATGGAATTCAATATACATTAAGACTTTGAATAAATAGTTAATTAATGCAATCATTTTGATAGTGTCTCGCTATTTGTTAAAGCAATAAGCTCACTCATTTGGTATAGGCAAAAACAATATCTACTTTAGAAATCATTTCCTTACAATGTTGATCCTTTGAACTCTTCACTATATATAAAAGAAAGTTGAGACGGTTAGTGCCATCCCTAGGGACTTTACGTACCATCCTAAAACTTTAGATGAATATACTTTCGTAGTATATTACAAACATCCTATTTTGTCCATAGAATATTTTTGGGATGTTGAAAATGGAGATCGGGTATTGTGTTATTATAATTGTGGTTGTTGTTCAACAAATAATCACAAGTGGAAATATTTGTAATTTACAATGATGTTCACGAAACTGGAAATATATACAGTATATATATATATATATATATATATATATATATATATATATATATGTGTGTGTGTGTGTGTGTGTGTGTGTGTGTTTGTATGTGTGTGATAGGTGTGTGTGTGTGTGTGTGTGTGTGTGTTTGTATGTGTGTGATAGGTGTGTGTGTGTTTATATGTGAACGAGTATATATATATATATATATATATATATATATATATATATATATATATATATATATATATATACATATATATATATATATATATATATATATATATATATATATATATATATATATATATATATATATATAGAGAGAGAGAGAGAGAGAGAGAGAGAGAGAGAGAGAGAGAGAGAGAGAGAGAGAGAGAGAGAGAGAGAGAGATACTAAATCCAGGCAGGAATGTCCACCAAAGATTAAAGAGAGATAAAAATGTCAGCCTCATGTTCAGCCTTCGACATATTTCCTCTCACCCCCTTTAGTTACCGCCTCACAGAATTTACATTTCCAGAATACTACAGCAGATTCGACTAAATCCACTTATCAGGGAAAGGAATCCTATAGAAAAGAAATATAGTTTCCACTTCTGAAGGCATATGTGGGATTGACAAGTAATTTTGGTGAAGAATTGGAGTTTTATTGAGCAAAATTTACTGGAAATTCCAGAAAGAAATGTGAAGCTTTGTGTATGCACGAGGCCCCATTATTATTATTATTATTATTATTATTATTATTATTGTTATTATTATTACTTGCTAAGCTACAACCATACTTGAAAAAACAGGATGCTAATAGCCCAGTGGCTCCAACAGATAAAAAATAGTCCTGCCTGGAGCAATGATGTCATTTGTCAACCTGGAGCAATGACATCATGTGCGAACCTGAAGCAATGACATCATGTGTCAACTTGGAGTAATGACGTCATGTGTCAACCTGGAACAACGACGTTATGTGTCGACCTAGGGCAATGATGCTATGTGCGAACCTGAAGGAATGACATCATGTACCAACCTGGAGTAACGACACATTGTGTCAGCTTGGAGTAATGATGTCATGTGCGAACCTGAAGGAATGATATCATGTGTCAACTTTAAGCAACGACGATATGTGTCAACCTGGAGTATGTGCTAGTTACGTTTCGTAGTGTAACTGAAAAAGGAATAAAGATAAAAAGAATCTAAAAATTACATTACAAGGTTAAATAAAACTATATATTTCCTATGGTTACATAAACGGATACTAATGACATAACAAACCAGTAATTACTAATGTTTCCTCATCATATATCTGAATTTTGAAGATATAATAAAGACATTGAAAAGTGTCTGAATTAAGTCACCATCCAATATACCGAACAGTCAATCACTCCCCCAACTATATAAAGTAGACGTTTTGCTTCCCCCACTTATCGACCTGGTCTCATTACGTCCATTACAAAAAGAGCATTACGAGTCTTCCCCCGCAAGAGGCACTACACGCATCACGCCTCGAGGGGCGTCCTATCTTTGTAGCGGCAGGGGGACATAACGCCTAAGATACGCATATTATAAGCTCGACAGCTCCTTTGTACTACCATAATGTCTCGGAAGCGAGCTGCTTCCTCTTCTTCGCTTTCATCTCCAGAAAGGAGAGACTTTTAGAAGGAAGGGTGCACGAATCAAGAGGTCTTTGGGTTCAGTGGGTTAGGATAGAGGTATGATATATCTTAGCCCAGGGGTGGCCAACTTTTTGCACCAATGCACCAGTTTTTTTTTTCACTTCTAATTCAGATGCACCACACAAACTTTAATCTATGTATATATATATATATGTATATATATATATATATATATATATATGTATATATATATATATGTATATATATACATATATATATATATATATATATATATATATACATATATATATATATATATATATATATATATATATATATATATATATATATATATATATGTATGTATATATATATTTATATATATATATATATATATATATATATATATATATATATATATATTTATATGTATATATATGTGTATATATATATATATGTATACATATG
>NC_090763.1:9008354-9015854 GCF_036898095.1 Palaemon carinicauda
CTCTTCATTTCCAACTAACGAGAATTTCTTGACTGAAACACAACTCTCTCTCTCTCTCTCTCTCTCTCTCTCTCTCTCTCTCTCTCTCTTGCCTGAAGTAATCGAATAACAATCGCCAATATCTCTCTCTCTCTCTTTCTCTCTCTCTCTCTCTCTTCTCTCTCTCTCTCTCTCTCTCTCTCTCGTTGAAGTGACCAGTCGAATTAATTTTGACGAAACGAGCAACAAAACCCAGGATCTTTCCACTGTCCCAGAATGTATTTTTCCCCGATTGCAAATTGTCTTCTGTCAGGCCTCGTCTCTGGCCTCGTGCATGCACGACAGGGCAAGACTGGCGTGGCACGGCTTCAGGCTCAACCATTTTGACAGTCGTGTGACATCTGAAGCCTCTGGGCAGAAAAGTTCCGGTTCTTGAGATAATAGTGAATGCGGTTTTGGTTGAAGGGAATTTGACCTAAATATGCTATTTACTTTGATATATCTACTCACTTTTACGGTTATCTAATATTCAGCGTATTACGTATATATATATATATATATATATATATATATATATATATATATATATATATGTGTGTGTATGTGTATATATATATATATATATATATATATATATATATATATATATATATATGTATATATAGTATATATGCATATATATGTATATATATATATATATATATATATATATATATATATATATATATATATATATATATAGATACATATTATATATATCCATATATATATATATACATATATATGCATACATATATATATATATATATTATATATATATATATATATATATATATATATATATATATATATATCTGGCTTTCACAAAACAAATCCCCGTGTCAACTATTCATTGCTGAATTAAACAGATTCTGAGTAGAATTAATTTTCATATCAGAAACGTTTATCTATGTAATTGTCTCTTTAAAGTAATATTAATGTTCACTTTCTCGTATTTATTAACTATTATCTATGTAATTATCTATTATATCTGTATATATGTATTGGAATTATAATGAATAGATAAATAGAATAGAACTAAATGTTTTCAAGGAGATATAAAGATCAATTACACATAAAAATGATAAATTTGAACTAAATAACTAATTGATAACTTAGAAACTTTGTAGGATAAGTGATAAACAAGTATATTAGAATGAAAATTTTTAAAAAGAATATTGTATATGAAGCTATTACCTAAATATAACGCAGATATAAGAAAGAATACACTAGTATAGAATTATTATTATTATTATTATTATCATTATTAAATGCTAAGCTACAACCCTATTTGAAAAAGCAGAATGCTATGCGCCCAGGGGCTCCAATAGGGAAAATAGCCCAATGAGGAAAGGAAACAAGGAGAAATCAAGTATTTTAAGGAGTAACATTAGAATAAATAAAGGGAAATTGAAGATAGAAATAAAAGCGGAAAAATTTTAAGGGAAATAAAATGTATGAGGGAACACAGAATAACAAGCAAATATGCGAAAAGGGGAATGGGGATAACTGGGAAAGTAGAGTTAAAGCAGCAGAAATAAGAAAAAATAAAATAGAAAATAATACAAGGGAAACTGATGATCGAAATAAAAGCGAAAACCCTATTGAAATTATAAGGGTATAAAATGTATGAGGGGAGACAGAATAAACAAGCATATAGGTGAAAGGGGAATAAGGATAACTGGAAAGAAGAGTTAAAGCAAATATGAAAAATGGGAAAAATGTAATAGAATATTGAAGAATGTGCTCATGCGAAAATATTGAGTGATGCTTAATATCTTTTAAATAAAACTTATCAATCAGAATTATTACTCGTGAAAGGAAATGTGGGTGTTATGAAATACAATTGTCAAACAATAACGAGTGAAAAAATTGCCAGAATACATTGCGAAGCTCTGAATAGATGACATTACACTGGCTTTTTTGAAAAGAGAAAAAACAGCAAATAAAAAAGAAAAGAAAAGTAAATGCAAGAGAACGAAAGTAGTTCTTAATAATTCCATTTTGCAAAAAATACTTGTGCAACATTTGTTCTATTTTTTGAGGACTTCCAGACGTTTGGGACTTGATCAAGTATGCAATTTCTTCCATTTTCAAACTAATTGATTATGAAAATTTACAACAATAAAAGAGCAGTGAGTCTTATTAAGGAACCACTCCAAGCAATATGATGAAAATGGCCTTAACTTTACGGTCTGCCACCGCAAGAACTAAGGGTTTTTATTCTCAAAGCTTTAAATAAGAATTATTCTGGTGCGCCAGGAAATATTAAAATGACATTATATATTTCAAGGAACCACTCTAACAATATGATGAAAATGGCCTTAAGTTTACGGTCTGCCAACGCAAGAACTTAGGGTTTTTAATCTCAAAGCTTTGAATAAGAATTATCCTGGTGCACCAGGAAATATTAAAATGACGTTATAGATTTTAAGGAACCACTCTAAACAATATGATTAAAATGGCCTTAAATTTACGGTCTGCCAACGCAAGAACTAAGGGTTTTAATTCGCCAAGCTTTGAATAAGAATTATTCAGTGTATCCACAGGAAATATTAAAATGACATTATATATTTCAAGGAACCACTCTAACAATATGATGAAAATGGCCTTAGCTTTACGGTCTGCCAACGCAAGAACTAAGGGTTTTAATTCGCCAAGCTTTGAATAAGAATTATTCAGTGTATCCACAGGAATATTAAAATGACATTATAGATTTTAAGGAACCAATCTAAACAATATGATTAAAATGGCCTTAATTTTACGGTCTGCCAACACAAGAAAGAAAGTCTTTAATTCTCAAAGCATTGAATAAGAATTATTCAGTGTATCCCCAGGAAATATCAAAATGACATTATAGATTTTAAGGAACCACTCTAAACAATATGATTAAAATGGCCTTAAATTTACGGTCTGTCAGCACAAGAAAGAAAATCTTTAATTCTCAAAGCATTGAATAAGAATTATCCAGAGTATCCCCAGGAAATATGAGAATGACATTATATATTTCAGAGACGTATTTTATCATGTCGGGTTTAATATTACACATCTCCAATTACAGTGGACACTGGTAAAAAGGATACAATACTTGCAACAATTTCCAGTTTGAAGAGTTCTTGAAAGATTGATTGGATGTTGGTTAGACTATCCACTTTATCGTGTAGCTGACCAATGGAAGTATTTTGAGCACTGCATCTAACATTGATGTTTTTGAATTTAAATGTTTAAAGGCAGGTCATGAATGGCAGAGAAAAGGGCACAGATATGGCCCTAGCAAGCAGGATAATGTCCTAGAGACTGACCATATACCGTGTGTATATAATATGTAGATATACATATATATATATATATATATATATATATATATATATATATATATATATATATATATATATATATATATATATATACATATAATTAGATGTATATATATATAATTATATATATATATATACTGTATATACATATATGATTTTATATATATATATATATATATATATATATATATATATATATATACATATATATATATATATATATATATATACATATATATATATATATATATATATATATATATATATATATATATGTATACTGTATATACATATATGATTTTATATATATATATATATATACGTATATATATATATATATATATATATATATATATATATATATATATATGTATACATATATATATATATATATATATATATATATATATATATATATATATATGTATAATTATCATCATCATCATCATCTTGGTAACAATAATAATGTTAATAACTATAATAACTTCCATCATCAACTTCCCTATAATAACATCTTACATCAACTTCCCAACCTCACAAATCCTTGCAACCTTTACCTTCAACGTTATCAATTTCAATTTCCTGTTATGAAATAAAAAACAGACAAAACTGCATTAACCAATTAACCCAGTCTCTGAAAATTAACATTTTTTACTATTCATTGTCTAACGCTAATGATATTTAGCGTGAAAACAAAGTCTGGGACTTTTGATATGTGACTTTTCATGAAATTTAGTTGATAAATACGAGAGGATAAAAAGTTAAATCTTTGACAGGTGAAACAGACAGTATTTCAAATGTTTAAATCGTCATTCATAACAGGATAGATGATTGACTAAATCTAATCTCGTTTGTGGATTAATTAAAAAAAAAGTTACAAGTCGTTCACATTTTTTTCAGAATTTCATCCTATTACCACAAGGATTCATCGAGTTATATCTTTCTATTATTATTATCATTATTATTATTATCATTATTATAATCATTATTATTATTATTATCATTATTAATATTATTGTCATTATTGTTGTTATTATTATTATTATCATTATTATTATCATCATCATCATCTAACTTACAACCATAAGCCCAAACAAGGAACAAGTAGCCCAATAAGGAAAGGAAATAAGGAAATGAATAAACTAAAAGAGAATTAATGAATAACTAAAAATTAAATATTTTAAGAGCAGTAACATCATCAAAACGGATCTTTCATATATAAACTATAAAAAGAGGCTTATATCAACCTGTTCAACATAGAATCTTTTGCAGTAAGTTTGTACTTTTGAAATTCCACTTATTCAACTTGGTCAGAGCTGGAATAAAATCTCTAGTATACTGTGTATTAATGAGCCTCATGATGGACAATATCTGACTGTTAAAATTAAGTGCAAAACACGGGGAAGCGAAATAGCAACGAACTCTTTCATCCTATAATTCACATTATTATTATTATTATTATTATTATTATTATTATTATTATTATTATCATTATTTTACAAGTCAAACTACAACCCTAGTTGGAAAAGCAAGATGACATTAAGCTTAAGGGCTCCAACAGTAATGAAGGAACAAGGAAATAAATAAATGATATAAGAAGTAGTGACAAATTCAAATAAAATATTTCAAAAAAAATATTAACATCATTAAAACCAAAAATTCATATATAGACTATAAAAAGACTTATGTTAGCCGGTTCAACATAAAAACATTTGCTGCAAATCTGAACTTTTGAAGCGTAGTATTTCAAACGTTACATGCAATAAATTGTTTCTGCATCCTCGTATATTTGAGCACAACGTTTTAAATATCGATTTATTTTAACAAATAAACGTTCTTGGGTCTATAAAACTCCACATGGATGCATGAAGTGAACTTCAAAATAATTAAAAAAGATATTAAACGTTTTATTGATATTTAATGTCAGACAGGATTTAGGTTATAGACTGTACTATTTACATATGAATTTTTTTTTTAGTCATTACGAAGAATTTGTAATAAGTGTATAATATACAAAATAGGATAAGATGGAAAATGAATCGCTGAAACTTGTATTATTATTATTATTATTATTATTATTATTATTATTATTATTATTATTATAATTATTATTACTAGTCAAGCTACTACCCTAGTTGGAAAACATAAAAAATTTGCTGCAAGTTTGATCTTTTTAAGTTATAAAAACATCCTATTAAACTCTCCTTCTGGATCAATCTCAAATGAAAATAATATTCTAATTAAAATATCAATCTTTCAGCGACATTGTTAAAAAAAACGTAATTTTAATATATATATATATATATATATATAATATATATATATATATATATATATATATATATATATATGTATGTATATATATGAATATATATATATATATATATATATATATATATATATATATATATTTATATATACATATATATATATATATATATATATATATATATATATATATATATATATATACATACATATATATATATATATATATATATATATATATATATATATATATATATAAGAAGGCCCTGATTGCTAAGTCAGAAACTCAGATAAAAAATAAGTAAAAATTACGGAAAATTAAACAGAGGCGTTAATTAACCAAAAACCTGACTTGGACTCCCAGTTAAAATAGAGGAATGACTACAGAATCAACAGCTGGAGGCTTTTTGTTTTTTTTTTATATTTCTATTTCTAACCTGGATTGAATAAATGAAAGGTCGAAAGGAAACACGAAGTCGCCTCCGTAAAGATGATGGATTGACAAAGGAAAGTTTTGATGCGGAGAAAGTAAACATTTCTGAGTTGAATTCTCTCTCGCCCCCTCAAGAAAAAAAAAAAAAAAAAAGTTTCCGAAATCATCGTATTTTTTTATAATGGTTTTCGAAATCAAAGAGATAATAGATCGAAGAAGTTTATATTTATTGTTTTTTTATATTTCCCTTCATAAGTTGAATTCTCTCTCTCATCTCAAGAGAAAAAAAAACAATAAATAACCGTTTTCGAAATACGACTGAGATTAGACAGGGATTCGCATTTGCAGCGGTGCCCTTTTGGCTCGAAAAAGTTTCCTGCTAGCTGATTGGTTAGAATTATTTTGTCCAACCAATCAGCTAGTAGGAAACTAGTCGGTTCAAATGTACCTAATAAAAAAAAATTAAGAATAGTTTCATTTTGCCCTCACAAACAATACTTCATGAGGACCAATAGAAGTTTGCTTAAATTCAAAAGTCGTTCATGATTAATGAATTTATTGTGAAAATGCCATAACAACTGATCATATATAATACGATTAGCGCCAAAGACCCCTTCCAAACTAAGCTAGGACCAGGGAGGGCCAGGCAATTACAGCTGATGGCTAAACAGGTAAACTTACAGGCTCCCATATACAACCCTTCTTTAGCTCACAAGGATGGTGAGGTTGCAGACAATACAAGAAATTATCAAGTGGGTCTCGATTCCCAGTCCAACAGATTGTCATGTAGGGACTTTTTCAATAGGCTGCAACATCCCTGTATCTGTGAGTTAATGAACCTTCTATCAAAGTAGTGTATTGGTTTCTGTAAGAAAGACTCGAAATTTGTAAGAAAGACGAAGGTACATAACAATGACCTGTAAACACAACCTAATATCTGCCAAGGATAATAATACCAATAATATGAATAATATGGATATTCACTAATTACTACAAAATCTAGATTTTTTAATAAACTTAAAACTCTAATATACCTATTAAATACATATGAATATTTTTGGGGGGCATGGGAAGGACGTAGGTGGATCAACTCAAACACAATAAATTATATAAAAGGAGTGAAATTTCAATCATGTCAGTGTAAAATAATTATAAAAAATCTATAAGTAACATCCTATATAAGACATTACTAGGATATATGTAAAGGAAGAGAGAGAGAGAGAGAGAGAGAGAGAGAGAGAGAGAGAGAGAGAGAGAGAGAGAGAGAGAGAGAGAGAGAGAGAGAGAAATATCAAGGTTATAAGGGAAATCAAAGATGAGAACGGATTAATAAACATAAAATAGTTATATCGTAACAAAATGGCAAATAACCATTTGCTTAGAAACTTAAGGAGATTTAGGATGGACTAAGAAGGAATCAACTTCGCATTAGAGAGAGAGAGAGAGAGAGAGAGAGAGAGAGAG
>NC_090763.1:9046341-9048841 GCF_036898095.1 Palaemon carinicauda
GAACAGATAGACTAAGGATTGTGGGATGAACAGAAAGGGAAAGAGTTGATGATCAGCATATAGAAAAACAGATAGACTAAGGATCGTGGATGAACAGAAAGGAAAAGAGTTGATGATCAGCATATAGAAGAACAGATAGACTAAGGATCGTGGATGAACAGAAAAGGAGAAAGAGTTGATGATCAGCATATAGAAGAACAGATAGACTAAGGATCGTGGCATGAACAGAAAGGGAAAGAGTTGATGATCAGCATATGGAAGAACAGATAGACTAAGGATCGTGGATGAACAGAAAGGGGAAAGAGTTGATGATCAGCATATGGAAGAACAGATAGACTAAGGATTGTGGATGAACAGAAAGGGAAAGAGTTGATGATCAGCATACGGAAGAACAGATAGACTAAGGATTGTGGATGAACAGACAGGGAAAGAGTTGATGATCAGCATATAGAAGAACAGATAGACGAAGGGTCGTGGATGAACAGCAAGGGAAAGAGTTGATGATCAGCATATAGAAAAACAGATAGACAAAGGGTCGTGGATGAACAGAAAGGGAAAGAGTTGATGATCAGCATATAAAAAGAACAGATAGACTAAGGGTCGTGGATGAACAGAAAGGGAAAGAGTTGATGATCAGCATATAGAGGAATAGATAGACTAAGGGTCGTGGATGAACAGAAAGGGAAAGAGTTGATGATCAGCATATAGAAGAACAGATAGACTAAGGATTGTGGATGAACAGAAAGGGAAAGAGTTGATGATCAGCATATGGAAGAACAGATAGACTAAGGATTGTGGTATGAACAGAAAGGGAAAGAGTTGATGATCAGCATATAGAAGAACAGATAGACTAAGGATTGTGAATGAACAGAAAGGAAAAGAGTTGATGATCAGCATATGGAAGAACAGATAGACTAAGGGTCGTGGATGAACAGAAAGGGAAAGAGTTGATGATCAGCATATGGAAAAACAGATACACTAAGGATTGTGGATGAACAGAAAGGAAAAGAGTTGATGATCAGCATATGGAAGAACAGATAGACTAAGGATTGTGAATGAACAGAAAGGAAAAGAGTTGATGATCAGCATATAGAAGAACAGATAGACTAAGGATTGTGGATGAACAGAAAGGGAAAGAGTTGATGATCAGCATATAGAAGAACAGATAGACTAAGGATTGTGGATGAACAGAAAGGGAAAGAGTTGATGATCAGCATATAGAAGAACAGATAGACTAAGGATTGTGGATGAACAGAAAGGGAAAGAGTTGATGATCAGCATATGGGAAGAACAGATAGACTAAGGATTGTGGATGAACAGAAAGGAAAAGAGTTGATGATCAGCATATGGAAGAACAGATAGACTAAGGATTGTGGATGAACAGAAAGGGAAAGAGTTGATGATCAGCATATAGAAGAACAGATAGACTAAGGATTGTGGATGAACAGAAAGGGAAAGGAGTTGATGATCAGCATATGGGAAGAACAGATAGACTAAGGGTCGTGGGATGAACAGAAAGGGAAAGAGTTGATGATCAGCATATAGAAGAACAGATAGACTAAGGATTGTGGATGAACAGAAAGGAAAAGAGTTGATGATCAGCATATGGAAGAACAGATAGACTAAGGATTGTGGATGAACAGAAAGGGAAAGAGTTGATGATCAGTATATAGAAGAACATATAGACTAAGGATTGTGAATGAACAGAAAGGAAAAGAGTTGATGATCAGCATATGGAAGAACAGATAGACTAAGGATTGTAGATGAACAGAAAGGGAAAGAGTTTATGATCAGCATATGGAAGAACAGATAGACTAAGGATCGTGAATGAACAGAAAGGAAAAGAGTTGATGATCAGCATATGGAAGAACAGATAGACTAAGGATCGTGGGATGAACAGAAAGGAAAAGAGTTGATGATCAGCATATGGAAGAACATATAGACTAAGGATCGTGAATGAACAGAAAGGAAAAGAGTTGATGATCAGCATATGGAAGAACAGATAGACTAAGGATCGTGAATGAACAGAAAGGAAAAGAGTTGATGATCAGCATATGGAAGAACAGATAGACTAAGGATCGTGAATGAACAGAAAGGAAAAGAGTTGATGATCAGCATATGGAAGAACAGATAGACTAAGGATCGTGGTATGAACAGAAAGGGAAAGAGTTGATGATCAGCATATAGAAGAACAGATAGACTAAGGATTGTGGGAATGAACAGAAAGGGAAAGAGTTTGATGATCAGCATAGGGAAGAACAGATAGACTAAGGATTGTGGATGAAACAGAAAGGGAAAGAGTTGATGATCAGCATATGGAAGAACAGATAGACTAAGGATTGTGGATGAACAGAAAGGGAAAGAGTTGATGATCAGCATATGGAAGAACAGATAGACTAAGGGTCGTGGATGAACAGAAAGGGAAAGAGTTGATGATCAGCATATGGAAAAACAGATACACCAAGGATTGTGGATGAACAGAAAGGAAAAGAATTGATGA
>NC_090763.1:9061341-9069754 GCF_036898095.1 Palaemon carinicauda
TTGTCCTTTGCCTCTGCCATTCATGAGCGGCCCTTAAACCCCCTTACAGGAATAATTTATGCCATTTTCTTCATGCTGCAGTAATTACTAACAATTTAAAACCTAATTTTATAGACATATTTAACTGATAAACTGTGCAAAACAGTGATTTATTCCCTAATCAACATCACTATACTCATTTTTTTTTAATGAGGTGCATTTGCACTTATTCGCAGCGGTACCCTTTTAGCTCGGAAAAGTTTACTGCTATCTGATTGGTTAGAATTATCTTGTCCAACCAATCAGCGATCAGGAAACTTTTCCGAGCTAAAAGGGCACCCCTGCGAGTCGGTGCAAATCTGCCTCACTAAAAAGAATTGACTATAATTGGAAACATAGTAAATATTATCATAGTTAATTTTTATCACAATTAGTTCTTCAACATGGCTCATATATTTCATGAAAATCAGTACATCATTTCTCAAATTCCATGGCTGTATTAACATGTTTTATCATTCATTCGCCAATATATTTCAGCTTTCAATTTAAACTTGCGTCATAGATTAATATCAATGAGAGAAAAGCGAAATGAAGCATAAATAAACACAGCTCTATATTTATAAAGAAGAATTTGAATACAGTGTTTTTTTTTTTTTTTTTTTTTTTTTTTTTTTTTTTTTTTTTTTTTAATAAAACTCTTAAATCTTCCAAGTCTTCATATCTGAATAAATCAATTTCACAGCTTCAACCACCTTAGTCCTAAACAAATCAAATATTTTCTTGTATTTTCAATCCAAAAATAAAACCTATCAATTCTTTGTATCTGAATGAATCAATTTCATAACTTCAACCGCCTTAGTCCTAAAAAAAAAATCTAAATATATTCTAGTATTTTGAATCCAATACTAAAACCTTTCGATTCTTTGTATCTGTATCCCTTTCAGAACTCCCAGTGTCTTTACTTAGTCCTAAAAAATATAAATCTATTCCTGTATTTTGAATCCAATACTAAATCCTTTCAACTCTTTGTATCCCTATGAATCCCTTTCAGAACTCCCACCATCTTTACTCAGCTGTAGAAAAGGATCTGAGAGTCACAGTAACAACAATTGCCAAAAGAAAAAATTTCGCAAATCGCACAAGCAAAAGGCTTCTGTCTTCCCCTCGTACGAGATTGTTTTTCCCATTCAACACCCATCCCCTCCATACTCGAATAGCGTCACTTGTACCACAAGACTTTCCTTAGTCAAGAATCCGTGTTGTTTACATAATTCACGGTTTACCTTTTTTTTTTTTTTTTTTTTTTTTTTTTTTTTTTTTTTTTTTTTTTTGAGGGGTATGTTGACTTCCGGCTGGCTCTGAGATGTTTGTATTTTCCTTTTAGACTTTCGGTTCATATCGAGTCTATTTTTACGAAGTGTTATGCATTTGAACTGGGTTTTGTTTTTCAGTTGTTCATGCAGTTACTATATATTGGTAGGAACTAGGAAGTCATAGTTTTTAAGAAAATATTAGCAGGATATATATATATATATATATATATATATATATATATATATATATGTATATATGTATATATAAATATATATATATATATATATATATATATATATATATATATATATATATATACAGTATATATATTAATATATACATATACACACATATATAATATATATATATATATATATATATATGTATATATATATATATATGTATATATATATATATATATATATATATATATATACATATATATATATATATATATATATATATATATATACTGTATATATATATATATATATATATATATATATATATATATATATATGGTGCAAACAAGTACAATGTCGTACTTCCTTGTTATCTTGAAAAAGTTCCACCATAATGTAAGACGTGTTTGAAAACTTGGTGTATATTTGTAGATATTACAATAAACGTTTAGAGCTTTCATCCATTATCTGTGGACTTATAGTGACCATGTCCACAGATGATGGACGAAAGCTCTAGACGTTTTTTGTAACATCTACAAATATACACCAAGTTTTCAAACACGTCTTACATCATTGTGGAACATTTTCAAGATATATATATATATATATATATATATATATATATATATATATATATATATATACATATATATATATATGTATATATATATATATATATATATATATATATATATATATATATATATATATGTGTGTGTGTGTGTGTATGTGAGAGAGAGAGAGAGAGAGAGAGAGAGAGAGAGAGAGAGAGAGAGAGAGAGAGAGAGAGAGAGAGAGAATGTGTCTACTTACATACGTCTCTCTCTCTCTCTCTCTCAATCGTACTATAAACCAATGATAAATACTGAGGTTACGCAAATCCACTAGTTCTATAAAATACGACCCTGAGATAGAACTTGGGCAAATTCAATTACTCGCGTAATCCAGGAAAAGGTATCAACTTCGCATACGAGAATTGCGTGACGTCATGTCATCCAATATGCAATTCAATTAGAAGAGGAGAATTTTTCAATCGAAACTGGATCCCTTGATTGAGAGTGATTTTGTTCTATCTCTCCTACGATTCATTGATAAGTATTCTGAGATTACCAAACTATTCCTCTTCCCGCAAGGGGTTACTGCGCTGTAATTGTTCAGTGGCAACTTTCCTCTTGGTAAGGGTAGAAGAGACCTATTAGCTATGGTAAGCAGCTCTTCTAGGAAAATGACACTCCAAAATCAAACCATTGTTTTCTAGTCTTAGGTAATGCCATGGCCTCTGTACCATGGTCTTCCACCGTCTTGGGTTAGAGTTCCCTTGTTTGAGGGTACACTTGGGCACACTATTTTATCTCCTCATCCTTTTGTTTTGTTAAAGTTTTTATTGTTTATATAGGAGATATCTATTTTAATGTTACTGTTCTTAAAATATTGTTTTCTTGTTTCCTTTCTTCACTGGGCTATTTTCCCTGTTAGAAAGTCATAAGTAAATAAATAAACGATATAAGAAGTGATGGACAATTAAATATTTCAAAAACAATTAACAGCATTAAAACAGATATTTCATATATAAACTATAAAAAGACTTATGTCAGCAGAATGAGAAATTATTTTGACATATCAACTAATGTACGGCCCTGTAACCTGTTATGGACCTTAGCATAACATTGCAACTTTGCCTGTTTTTTTATGTTCACACATCGATGGGTAGAATTATCTGAACTCCTTTATATGGGTCTATAAGCTGGCCCCCCCCCAAAAAAAAATACTACTTTTACCCCCCCCCCCCCCCCGTAAGCTTACTAGATAGTTCGACATTTCAAATAATCTTCGAAACTAAATCTATATTTCATAGTTCAACAAATACAGGTTGTGTCTAGTCTGAAAAGCTTTCTATATATAGATTAATTTTCTCAAATGTACTTGGTCTTGAAAGATCGACATGTTAATGTTGCTACTGTTCATGGAATATTTTGTGTTAATTGTTCATTACTTCTCTTGTCGTTTATTTATTTCCTTGTTTCCTATCCTCACAGGTTTATTTTTCCCTGTTAGAGCCCTTGGCTTATAGCTTCCAGCTATTCTAACTAGATTTGTAAGTTGGCTATTAATAATAATAATAATAATAATAATAATAATAATAATAATAATAATAATAATAATAATAATAAAAGAAGAAGAAGAGAAGAACTCTCGTACCTGTATCTACACGCGAAAGCTCGACACGTGGACTCGCCAGTGCACCTGTACTCAGTTTTGCAAGGGCAAAATTAAAAGAAACAACAAATCCCGATTACCCATTTCCCATGGCGCTTCCTTTCTCCTCCTGGCAGTTACCGAAATTCCAAGTAATCCTACGCCATCCCCAGGCATATCACGGCCTTCTGCATTCACTCGCCAAACGTCTTTGTTACATCTTCTCGCGGGGTAAAAAACCTATTGTTACCCGGCAAAAGAAAGTCATTAGTGTTCTTTTCAGGTCACTGGCCTCATGGATGGGGGATAGGAATTTTCCAGTAAAGGCCGGGGCAGAGGGAAGGGGGATCAGAGAGATTGGAGGGTGTTGTACGAGATTAATCTGGGGGTAGGGGATATCATAGCCGTGGCCACCATGGGCTAGCTCGACTGGAAGCAACTGCTCTTCAGTGATGGAGACTGGAAAGGGAAAGGAGGTACTGGAGGGACTGGATAGGGTGGACTAAGCCAAAGGCAGGGAGAGGCAAGATGGATCAGAAAGGTTGGAGGGTGTTGTACGAGATTAATCTAGGGGTGGGGGTTAGTCTAGCAGTGGCCAGGTTGGCCTAGCTCGACTGGAAGCGACTGCTCTTCAGTGATGGAGACTGGGAAGGGAAAGGGTGGACTGGAAGGACTGGAGGGGGTGAACTAACCCAAAGGCATGAGAGGGGAAGATGGATAAAAAAAGTTGGAGGGTGTTGTACTAGATTAATCTGGGGATAGGGGTTAGTCTAGCCCAGCCACCGTGGCCTAGCTCGACTGGGAGCGACTGGTCTTCAGTGAAGGAACTGGGAAGGGAAGGGAGGGACTGGAGGGGGTGGACTAACCCAAAGTCATGGAAGGGGGAAGATGGATTAGAGAGGTTGAAGGGTGTTGTACTAGATTAATCTTGGGGTAGGGGTTAGCCGAGCTGTGGCCTAGCACGACTGGAAGTGATTGCTCACCAGTGATAGAGACTGGGAAGGGACTGAAGGGACTGGAAGGGGTAGACTAACTCAAAGGCAGGAGGAGGGGTGGATGGATCAGAGAGATTGGAGTGTGTTGTACTAAATTAATCTTGGGGTAGAGGTTAGCCTAGGCATGACCACCATGGCCTAGCTTGACTGGAAGTGACTGCTCTTCAGTGATGGAGACTGGGAAGAAACTTGGAGAGGGGGAAGGATGTAGACTAACCAGACAAAGGAGAGGGAGGTAGTTTTCCTCAACGGGGGAAGCTAGTGCAATTAGCAAAATTAATCTAACCAAGCACAAGGCTTCTTTTAACCCCCTTGATGGATTAGCCTCAGTTTGACAGAGGGTTTGTCTAATCTGCTAATAGTGATAAGCAAAATTGCAGACTATTGTCGAGAGTAGTCACACAAAAGGGTTCATTCTAATCCTTAATTAGATTAGGTTGTGGTGGCTGATTTGGTAACGTCCCTGACTGGTGAACGCCAGACTGGGGTTCGAATCCCGCTCAAACTCGCTATTTTCATTGGTCGCTGCAACCTCACCATCCTTGTGAGCTAAGGATGGGGGAATTTGGAGAAGCCTATATAGGTCTGCCTACTGAGTCATCAGCAGCCATAGCCTAGTCTTCCTTGGTCCTAACTTGGATGGAGAGGGAGCTTGGGAACTGATCATAATATATGGTCAGCCTGCATTGTCCTGCTTGATAGGGCAATGTCACTGTCCCTTGCTTTTTGCCATTCATGAGCGGCCTTTAAAGCCTTGAATATTAAAGATTCATGCTATATTTATCTTACACGTAGAAGTGGAACTAGTCTAACCTCATAGAGGGGTCCCAGTCTTAAGCCCCAGGCCAGTGAATAAATGGAGTAGAGCGATATGGAAAGATCAAAGAGTTGATGAAAAGATGAAAATAATAGGATGCGGGGGGGGGGGGGCGGTTCATGTAGGGAAGAACTGGATGAAGCTATAAATGAAATGAGAGGCGTGGTTGGAGATAAAAGAGCATATATGCTATAGTTTTCTTCTAGCGTTGATAGAATAAGCAGGGAAAATATAGCGCATGATAAAAGAAAAATATTTTGAATTTTTTTTAGTAAGATTGTAAATCTAAAATAGTGGAAAAGGATATGAAAAAAAAAAAAGTTTTTTTTATATTAATTTCTGTTTGAAGTACAAACAATATGAATGAAAATCATATTTTCGTTTTTTAGTAAAAGAGTAGGTAAATAATAATTATATTTTTTTGTTTTATGTAAAAGAAAGTAGATAAATAAAAATAAATTATACTTACATTTTATAGTAAAAACAATGTAGAAGTACTAAATATTTTGAGAGTTTTGTAATAAAATTATTTATTTAAAATGTCCAAAGTAGATAAAAAATAAAAAATGAGTTTTTCAAATTAATTTGTGTTTAAAGCACACACATTATAATAAAGCATTATATAATCCTTTCTTAATAACAAATACTGTAAGTAGGAACGAAATATGAAATTATTAAATATTCAACTATCTTTCAGAAAATACAAGATTTTGGCTTTATTTTATAATTAGGTGATTAAGGCATGTGGAATTTGTGTTCATTTTTCCAAAGCAAAAACAAATTAGTGATAAATATAAGAATAAATATAAGACATATATAAGACTAGCTTGGGTGGAGAGGAGGCTTGGGCGCTGATTATATGATTGTATGGTCAGTATCTATGGCATTATCCTGCTTGCTGGGGCAACGTCACTGTCCCTTGTCTCTGTCATTCATGAGCCGTCTTTAAACCTTTAAGAGTTTCCTTTGTTGAAGTAAGAGAACATTGCTGTGTTGGAACAAATGGGACACACACTATGTAGAGGCCTAGCTACAAGAATTGTTGAATGGTAATAAATGATGATGGAGTTTATACGAGGTTATAATAATAATAATAATAATAATAATAATAATAATAATAATAATAATAATAATAATAATAATAATAATAATAATAATAATAATAATAATGATAATAATAATAATAAAAATAATAGTAATGATAATAATAATAATAATAATAATAATAATAATCATGGGAGAGAACGACCATATATATATATTATATATATATATATATATATATATATATATATATATATATATATATATATATACTGTATATATATAAATATATATATATATATATATATATATATATATATATATTTATATATATATACATATATATATATATATATATATATTATATATATATATATATATATATAAATATAGATATATACCTTTCTAAATGGGGATACCTTAACAAGGTGGAAGGGTTTCCGTATCGCAATGAGAAGTTTAACTGTACTAGTCAGATCCCTCCATACTACTGTAGGTTGGTTTGCTGTGAGGGATCAAACGGTGAACGGAAATGAATATCCTTGTTGACAATTGATAAAATTATAATAGCACAAAAATTTATCAAATAATGAACCTAATAAATGATAAATTTGATTTAAAATAGCATTGTTAATGAGGTATCGTAAGATATATAACGATATTTGAACGATAAGATATAAAAAAAAGATAATGAAATATCGAAAGAATAATATATAAGAACATATTAAAATATAAGAATAATCAAGTTAAAGTTTAATCAAGTAATTACTGGTGAAAAGACTACCCCTTGGGAGGAAAGTGTGTGTGTGTGTGTGTGTGTGTGTATGTGTGTGTATATGTGTGTGTGTAGAGCACGCGCAAACGCGCATGCTGGAATATGAAAGAAATAAGTGTAAGAGAAAGAGAGGAGGAGATGCTGGCTACTAAATCGATATGTCAAGTGTAGAGAGAGAGAGAGAGAGAGAGAGAGAGAGAGAGAGAGAGAGAGAGAGAGAGAGAGAGTATAACAGATGAAGGCGATATACTTAATCAAATTAATCTTGAATTTCCAACGAAAAACTCTGACAAGTGATTGATGAAATGGAGAAAAAAGTAAAAGAAGACTTTTTTTGAAATATGTTTTAGAATAAATCTATATAAATTTCCCGTAAAATAAGAACTATAAAAAAACAAAATATGTAAATAATAATGCAAATGAAGAATATAAAATTTATAAGGCATAATATATGTAGACACAAATAATTGATTAAAATAGAAATGTATGATAAGAATCAGCTAAGATAAATACATTAAACTATATTATGTTCGTTTTCAAATAGATCGAAAATGTAAGATATTTCAACGGAGAAGGATTATATAGGTTTAAAAACAGTGGGAGGGATAATGTTTAGTTACTTTCACGTAAACAATTGACAATGAATATATATTTTCAGGGAATAAACATTGGTAAACAAATAACTAAGAAGAAAATTGTTTACGTAGTTAATAGTGTTATGTATGGAATCTATTCCTTGATTGGTAAATAGATTAAAATAGGGTCAACAGAGACCTAATGAATAAATATGATACGGAATGAAAGATGTTATTACCAACCCTAGACTAATGTTGGCTTTCTCCTTGGGGATGAGAGAGAGAGAGAGAGAGAGAGAGAGAGAGAGATAGAGAGAGAGAGAGAGAGGAGAGAGAGAGAGGAGAGAGAGAGAGAGAAGAGGGTGTTTGGCTTTCTCCTTGGGACTGGAGAGAGAGAGGGAGAGAGAGAGAGAGAGAGAGAGAGAAGGGTAAGGGGGAGTCAATGATAAGAATTCTGGAAAATGTCAACCCTAATCAAATTCCTTCTCTAACGATACATTATAATGTAGATATATACAAGGGGGAAATGAATGGGA
>NC_090763.1:9075254-9080254 GCF_036898095.1 Palaemon carinicauda
TATGTATACCCCATGTTTAGTTGCATATGTATATATACACCTATCCACGGCTATAAGAGAGAGAGAGAGAGAGAGAGAGAGAGAGAGAGAGAGAGAGAGAGAGAGAGAGAGAGAGAGAGAGAATGCATAATCATTAATATGAATGATATCTATGTATACCATAGGTTTAATTACATTTGTATACATACTATCCACGGCTACATAGTTGTACATGGACGCAAATATAGAGTATATGTTCACATAAGATTATAGAGTATTGTTCTTCTATCAAGAAAACAAGAAAAATGTACATTCGGCTGTTTATCACGTTGTCTTCTAGGTAAATAAAGCAAACATGCTATAGGAAAAAGAAATTATTTACTGTTTTATTGAAGAGGAAGTAGAAATGATATCACCATAGTTAATCCATAATAATAAATACATTGAATTAAGAATTTTATCTCCCTAAGAAATTTAGTGTAGGAGAGGTATATATCAGCTGATGTGTGCTAGTTCATCTTTTAATATAATATTTTGGTTTCTATTACATAAATTCTAAGCCCTTTAAATTAAAGGATAAAATAAATAAAGACAAAGTGGGTCTTTGTCACACGGGAGAGGGCTATTTTTATTATTATCATCATTATTTTTTTTTTCAAATTTTAAGGCTTTAAAAAAAAAAAATGGGGTCTTTGTCACACAGGAGAGGGCTATTTTTATCATTATTATGAATTTTTTTTTTTCAATTTTATTATCCCATTCCTGCAATTTTTATGATCAAACTTATCAGGGATAAAGGCCTCATTATGTGAGTTTTCGATCCCCTACAGTAATAAATGACCCTCATTACGGGTACTCATTCTCTATAACCCAATATTTATTCACGTGTACGTGGCCTGTATGTTTGTGCGTTTAATGTGTGTATGTTTGTGTGTAAGTTTGTGTGTATGTTTGTGTGTTTGAGTGTGTGTATGTTTGTGTGTAAGTTTGTGTGTTTGTGTGTAAATTTGTGTGTTTGAGTGTGTGTATATTTGTATGTTTGAGTGTATGTGGGTAAAGTGTGCAACCATGTTTGTGTTTACTTTGAATGCATAATAAAAACATGTATGTTTACGATGTAAACAAGCGTATGTGAGACAACAGTTTCCTAAGTTTATTCTATGCCAAAACATTATATGATTTTTAGCGTATATATCAACAGTAAAAGAAAAGTAGCCATATATAGTCCAACGCAGGACAAAGGCCTCAGGCATGTCAATTCAAGTCTGGGGTTTGGTACAAGCATGTGTGAGACGACAGTTTCTTAAGTATATTCTATGCCAAAACATTATATGCGTTTTTGCGTATATAACAACAATAACAACAAACGTAGCCATTTCTAGTCCACTGCAGGAGAAAGGCCTCAGATATGTCAATTCAGGTCTGGGGTTTGGTTAGTTTCCATCACCATGCTGGGCAGTACGGATTGGTGATGGTGGGAGACTTCTGTCTGATCAACCACAGGGTTTTTGCGTATATAACTACAATAAAAAAAGAATTGTAGCCATTTCTAGTCTACTGCAAGACAAAGGCCTCAAACATGTTAATTCAGGTCTGTGGTTTGATTAGTTTCCATCACAACGCTGGGCAGTACGGATTGGTGATGGTGAGAGACTTTTGTCTGATTAATCACAGGGTTTTTGCGTATATAACAACAGCAACAACAAATGTAGCCATTTTTAGTCTACTGTAGGACAAAGGCCTCAGAAATGTCAATTCAGGGCTGAGTTTTGGTCAGGTTTCATCACAACGCTAGGCCGCACGGATTGGTGATGGTGGGAGACTTTTTTCTGATTAATCACAGGGTTTTTGCGTATATAACAACAGCAACAACAAATGTAGCCATTTCTAGTCCAATGCAGGACAAAGGCCTCAGACATGTCAGTTCAGGTCAGGGGTTTAGGTAGTTTTCATCACTAGTAGAGCTTTGCTGATCATGGCGATACACGAGCCCTTTATGATATCCCCCACCTAGAAATGGTACTATAGGAAGCAATACTGTGTATATATTACGATCATACATATAAATCTGTGAATTCCATCCAGACAAACCCTGCATAACTTTACATAGATTTTCATCTCTGGCCCCGAAAAAATAGAAAAATGAACATTCTGGGCAAGGGGCCAAAGAACACTGATGCCTTTGTTTTGCAAACTACCAGCCTCCGAGATTGCTATTGTCGCAGCGAATGTAGGATCCTGCCATACGAAACGCTCCAAAAATCCTGCTTATCCCTATTCGGGGATCCTCAAGGAATCCTGAGGCCTAATCGAGGCTCCGGAGACATCTCCTTCGAATCAGAGTCATAAATTGAAAGGACCGAGATGCTGAATCCTATTAACCCGAGGTTAATTTGCGTCAGCCATTTAGTCAACGTTACCAAATCCTGCTTATCCCTATTCTGAGATCCTCAAGGAATCCTGAGGCCTAATCGAGGATCCGGAGTCATCTTCGAATCGGAGTCATAAATTGAAAGGACCGAAATGCTGAAGCCCATTAACCCGAGGTTAATTTACGTCAGTCATTTAGTCAAAGGTCAGATCAAATTCCCTTTAGCCTATTTTGGGTGTTAAAGAAATTAAAAGATGAAGAGGCCTATTTCTTCACGTATAGGCCTCGTCAGCAGATGAGCGACAGCTGTTGCAGCAGCCGGCCCCTTTCCGTGGGTCCATTAATGCTGCACGACAGCTGTTTCAAAGCTGTTCAGAATCTTATCAGAGCTCGGCAATAACATGGTAATGCACCGGTTCGGTTTCAAGAAAGGAAATGTATGAATACATTAACAATAAATGGCATGAACGGGGACGAAAAGAATTTCATATATATTCATATATTTTTTCCAAAAGATAGGATTTTCTTGGCATACGCAATGAAGTGAGGTTTGTATTTATTGAAACTGAATATCTCTCTCTCTCTCTCTCTCTCTCTCTCTCTCTCTCTCTCTCTCTCTCTTTTGACTTTGACTTTTTTTGACTCTCTCTCTTTTCAACTAGGCCATAAAAGCTGCATGTCCTTATTCTTATGTTAAATGTATCTGGTACATATAAAAGCTTCATGCTTAATGGACTTGGGCTGTGCAACTAATATTTATAACACATTTTTATTGTAACAAAGGAACAAAGACCGATAAAGATATTGATACCAATCTCTCTCTCTCTCTCTCTCTCTCTCTCTCTCTCTCTCTCTCTCTCTCTCTCTCTGTCTTCTGTCTTCTGTCTGTCTGTCTGTCTGTCTGTCTGTCTGTCTCTCTCTCTCTCTCTCTCTCTCTCTCTCTCTGTCTTCTGTCTTCTGTCTGTCTGTCTTCTGTCTTCTCTCTCTCTCTCTCTCTCTCTCTCTCTCTCTCTCTCTCTCTCTGGTAGCGTATCAGCCCTGCACAGTGATAAGATCACCGGAGCTTGATCTGTTTTCCGTGTCATTTGTTTTGTTCTTATCAGCCTCTGGAAAACCTTCGGGTTGTACTTTATCCTCATTTCCTTGCTTATAGTTCGCCCCCGGGAATCTCTTCTAAAGCTTATACTCCGCCTCTCTATTCTGTAGAGTAACTCGTGATTTCTTTTTTACGTTTATTTTATACTGCTACACGGTATGATATACATGTGTACGTATATGTATAAATGTGTATACATATATATATATATATATATATATATATATATATATATATATATATATGTATATATATACATATATATATATATATATATATATATATATATATATATATATATATATATATATATGAATATATATGTATATCTATATATATATATATATGAATATATATATATATAAATATATATATATATATATATATATATATATATATATATATATATATATATATATGTATATATATATATCTATATATATATATATATATATACATATACCGTATATGTATATATATATATATATATATATATATATATATATATATATATATATACATATACTGTATATATATATATATATACATATATATATATACATATATATATATATATATATGTATATATGTATATATATATATATACAAAGGATATATTAATGCATGAAAACGGACTCTGGATCTTCACACACCATTAACATAAAAGAATCCGAAAACTTCCCTTCAGTCGCATCGGGAATTCCAAGACAAACAACGAAGCGTAAACATCTTTTATCTTAAATATTTCTTCATTTCATTACCAATATCTTGTTTATTTTCCTTTCAATCATTAAGGATAAAAAATCCGTCGTGTTTTTTATATCTTTCAGTTTGGAAATAAATAACAAGACGTATAAATTTTGTTTAATCTTGATATTTTTTTCCATTTTTATCTCTTTTGTATATTTTAATTCTTTTACAATTATTCCTTCGATGAATAGTTAATTTTAGCTCGGTGGCCCCGAAGAAAAGGAATTGGAATAGATGAAGAGGTGAAAAAGGAAGAGGAAGAAGAAGAAGAAGAAAGGGAGTATGATAATGTGAATGCAAATGAAGTAGAGGAGATTTTTTAACATGGAGGAATTGAATTGATTTAATATTTAGAAGAAGAAGAGAATCTTTAACATGAAGGAATTGAGTTAATACAATAATATTTAGACGAGGAGATAGAGAAACAGAAAGGAACGAAATAATAATAAAAGTGGAAATGAGAAGAAAAGGAGAGGAGATGGGTGAGAGGATGAAGGGAACTGGAAAGTAAAGTAGAAATTGGGAAAGTGATGATCATCATATTTTTCTAGAAAAACAGATATACAAAGGACTATGGTTGAACAGAAAGGAAAAGAGTTGATGATCAGCATACGGAAGAACAGATAGACTAAGGATCGTGGATGAACAGAAAGGAAAAGAGTTGAAAAGGAAAAGAGTTGATGATCAGCATATAGAAGAACAGATAGACTAAGGATTGTGGATGAACAGAAAGGAAAAGAGTTGATGATCAGCATGCAGAAGAACAGATAGACTAAGGATTGTGGATGAAAAACAGAAAGGAAA
>NC_090763.1:9085254-9090254 GCF_036898095.1 Palaemon carinicauda
ATCGCGTCCACTGCTTCCGCTAAGGGGTCCTCGTACGGGGCACGTACAGGGGCAACTTCTTGTTGTCTTTCGTCGCAAAGAGGTCTATCTGCAGTTCTGGGACTGATTCAGAATGAAGGAGAATGATCCTGCGTCTAAGGACCATTCCGACTCTATCGGTGTGAACCTGGATAGAGCGTCCGCTGTCACATTGCGGACTCCTGGAAGGTGAACTGCCGACAGGTACCACTTCTTCTTTTCCGCCAATCGGAAGACGGCCAACATCACCTGGTTGAGAGGTGGTGACCTCGATCCTTGTCGATTCAAGTATCTCACAACTACCTCGCTGTCTATTACCACTTTATGAGGAACGAATGACGCGGGGAGACTTTCTTTAAGGTAAGGAGCACTGCCCTAGCTTCTAGAAAGTTTTATGAGAAAGGTCTTGAATAGCCTGGACCAAGTCCCCTGGACTTTTTTCCGATGAGAGTGACCTCCCCATCCCTCCTTCGAGGCGTCTGAGTGAATCGTCACCGACGGGGGAGGTGGCTGAAGAAGAACCTGTCTTTTTTAGATGTCTGGCTTGGGACCAAGGCCTGAGAAGAGTACTTAGCCGAAGCGGCTGGTCTTCTCAGATCTCTTCACGCGTTTGATGCATAACTTCTCCAAACTCCGATTGCATCCTTTAGCTGTGCTCTTAGCACTGGGTCTGTCACCGAAGCAAACTGGAGAGAGCGCAGTACTCTCTCCTGCTCGTGTCTTGATATCCTTTCGGAATCTTGAAGTCTCTTGACAGAACCCGCTATCTCCTTCCTTTTCTTCGCCGGGGTGGAGAAACGGTGTGACAAAAGGTCCCAGTGGATCTTAGCCACTGGAACTTTTGAGATGGAGAAAGTCGAGACTTTTTCTGTTGATCTTGAAGCCTAGGTACTCTAGGAACTGGATCACTTGACTGGAAGCTTGCAAGCATTCTGTCTCGGATGCTGCCCACACCAACCAGTCGTCCAGGTAGGCTACTACCTGAATTCCCTTTAGGCGAAATTGTTTGAGAGCTACGCTCGCAAGCTTCGTAAAAATCCTTGGGGCTATGTTTAGCCCGAATGGCATGGCTCCGAAGGCGTATAGTCTTCGTTGTAGCCTGAACCCTAGGTAGGGGGAGAGTCGATGGCTAATTGGAATGTGCCAGTAGGCGTCTGACAAGTCTATAGAGACGGAATATGCCCTCTTGGGCAGTAAGGTCCTTATGTGTTGCAGTGTTAGCATTTTGAATTTGCAATTCACTATGAACTTGTTAAGTGGCGACAAGTCCAGAGCTTTTCCGAGTCTTTCTTGGGAACACAAAACAGCCTCCCTTAGAAATTGATGGGCTTCACCCTTTTTCTCCAACCGTTCTTGAACGTACTCCTCCATAACGGGGGTGGAGTGTTGGAAAAACCGAAGGTACAGGGGTGGAGTGCTGTACCAGCTCCCGCCCAGTCCATTCTTGAGTAGGCTGTGGGCCCAGGGATCGAAGGTCCACCGATCCCGAAATTTCAGAAGTCTCCCTCCTACCGGTATCACCTCACTTGGACTGCCGTCCTGAGGTCTTGCCTCCCTGACCACGACCATCCCTGAATCCCCTTCCCCTTGAGGGGCGTCTAGACGAGCCTCTGGCTGCTCCTCTAGGCTTTGCTCGAAAGGAAGTAGACTGCCCTTCGAACGCTGGGGTGAATGCCGTGGACTGTGTTGACACGGCCTGGGGTACCCACTGAAAGGTGGTCGGGGTTTGTGCCACGATCTGGGGCACTGGGGGCAATGGCAATTGCAGTTGCTGTTGCTGTCTAAGAGGCTTGGCTGGCCGAGACGGTAGCCTAGTCCTCATAGTCTTCCTCTTTGGTTGAGGACCCTCATCCGGGGAAGACTTTCTTTTGATAGCCAGGCCCCACTTCTGGAGAAGGTTTCTATTCTCCAAGGCGGCTTTATCAACAACTTCTTTGACCAAGTCGGAAGGGAAAAAGGTCTTTTCCCCAAATGTTGGAGGAGATTAGTTTCTTTAGCTCGTGCCTCACCGTAGCCGAGGTAAACACGAACTCCCTACAAGCTCTCCTTGCCTTGACGAAGCCATAAAGGTCCTTCGTCACTGTGGCCAGATGAGGCTTGGCCACTACCATGAACATTTCATGGACCTTGGGGTCACTTGCCATCGTCTCGAGAGTAGTCTGAAGAGACATTGAGGCAGTCAGTCTTTCTTTTGTATCGAATCACTTCGCAAAAGAAAGTCAGACAGCTTAGGGAGGTCCTTGCCAAACTGACGTCCGGCAATATCAGCCTCCAACTTTCCCACTGAGAACGTAAGATGGACGTCCTTCCAGTCTTTGTGGTCCATAGGCAGGGCCAGCGACAAGGGTTTACACTCCTCTAGGGAGGGGCAAGACTTGCCGGCCTCGATTGCTTTTAGTACAGCCAGAAACCCTTTCTGTAAAAGGGGGAAGGCTCTAGTAGGCGATGACACAAAGGAAGGGAGCTTCCTATTCAATGCAGCTACCTTTGAGTTAGAGAAGCCCCTCTCTTTCATCGAGGATGAAAGTAGAGCTTGAGCCTTAGCATGGTCCATCACTATGACCTCCTTCGGCTCTGTCTCCTCCTTTGAAGCTGGTTCCTTCCTCAGCCGGACATAACAGTCCGGATATGATGCCTTGCTGGGCCAGAATTCCACCCTCCAGGGGAACTGAGCCCAGCTTATCCGAGATGACGATCTTTCCAGTCGTCATCGGCATGTGCTCAGCATACCTCCATGGGTTAGCATCTGAGCACAAGGGAAGGTCTTTCACATTGAGCTTTTTCTGGGGCCCATGTGATTCTGCAAGGCACTGCATTCGCAGTTCCATTGCAGCCGCCTTCTCCTGATTCTCCTTCTGCATTTGTTGGATCATTCCAACAATAGAAGAGAGGGCCTGTCCCAGCTCTACTGGGAGACCGGCCGATGTAGAGGGGCTTGAACTTCATCCTGGGCTTCTGCCAGGAGGTCTTCCTCCTGACACCCGTCCACATCAGACATCCTGTCATTTAGCTGGATGTCTTGCATCGCGACCGCGACTTCAGCATCCACCTGGGTCTGAACTTAGGGGATCTCCTCTTGAGGCTGGGGAATCACTGCATCAGCTGATGCCTTAGGGAAAAGATACGCCCTCATCTTCTCACTTGGAAGATAAGGGCCAGAAGTGTTCTTTTGGAAGCCCCTTGCCCAGGTACGAAGCTTCTTCCTAGCTATTTAAATGTCTCATTAATCAGGTTAGTGCACACAGTACATACCTGAGGGTCCCAATACCGGAGATCATCCTTGGAGACAGCGTATGCTGCGTGTCTCCTACAAAACTCATGTCCGCAGAGGTTCTTGCTGCTGACATTGCAGAAAGCACTTCCCCACTTCGGAGTGTCCTTCTGTAAAGAGAAGAAATTTCCATGAGTATCAAGTGAACTATGTATCACTGGATATGCATAGTATAGCATAACAATTAAGAAAGGAAAGACACACACTTGTGTTTCCCTCACAACCCATTGTTGCAGCCTTCCAGATAATAAAATCAAAAATGGTTTATCTCTTCTAGAGTAACCAATGCAAGGTTTCCAGAGGAAACAGGTGGAGCTCACACCTAAGCAATGATTTTAAAATCCTGGATAATAGACAGGGAAGAACTCAGCTTCCTATCTGAGGGCAACAGCAAAGGGATGTGCAAGAAAACACAATAGTGTTAGAAGATACAGTGCTGTACCAAAACCTTTACTATAGTTTTCTTCTTACTGTATATGCTATACAGAAGAATACTAGTACAGTATAGGGGGATGTGTGCCGGCCTGCCTTTGCCGGCCGGCACACACCACAACTAGCTTTAAAGTATACTACCTAACAGCTATAGGGCGGCAGCACTCTGGTTCAAATGCCTGTGCCGGTCGGCAGCAACTGCCGGCCGGTAACAGCCAGTGTTGGCCGGCAATGGCTGCCGGCCAGCAACTACACAAGGTAGTACCCAGCTGCCGGCCACACTCTTGGTGACCGGCAGACAAGGACTGACATAAGCCGGCCGGCAAAGGTACAAGACCGATGCCAGCCGGCAGCAAAAGAACCAGAGGACTACACCTGCCCGGCTGCCGGCCTCATAGGCCGGCAGCCGGGACAGGTACAGCACTAGAAGAAAAATAGAATGGATGCCGGGATAAGAGTGTACACAACCTCCAAGCCCGGCAACCGAAAGAGTGCATATAAGGAAGGGGAGAAACTAATTCAGGCTTCCTTGACTAATGCCGTCCGGCTCTGCCGGCAGGCATGGATGAGGGACCAAGAGAGGTCCGGGCAGCACTCGAAAACATAAGACCCTTGCCGGCCAGCAGCTCTGCCGGCCGGCAATGGGCTGAGTCAATTCCACATCCCAACCTATACTAGGTCCAGAAGTAGAACGACGTACAGTACAGTAAGACCCCTGCCGGACAGCTCTGGCGGCCGGCAAGGTACGGTACAGTAATGGCTAGGCCATTACGGAGATAGAGGGGGAAGGGACAAGAGGGTCCTGCCAACCTTGCTTTAGTGACAGATCACCCGTAGCCAAGAAACTTATCTTAGCCTAAGGGAGATCTAAGGGGAAAGGCCAGCAATACTTGCCAGCTTCCAGAGCACCAAAGCAAGGAAGGCGTTGCTACTCCCAAGGAAAGAACTTATCCTCCCCCGAGAACAGCAACAGGACTAGTCTGGTAGATCACAAAAGAAGGAATCATAACTACAGAAACCTTCGGTAGTGACCTAAGGGAGCTAAGCTCCCTTTGTATGTGTTAGGTCAGCGAGGGGGACTCTGCCCCAAGCCAGACAACACAGACTCAGACTAAAAACTCTGTTGTTTTGTCCCTCTTGAACCATAACTACAGGAACAGGAAGGTACAGTAACACCCTAGTATAGTTTTATCGAAAATGAATTCGGAAAAAACCACTTAGGGATAAGCCCAAGGCTTAAACAGAGGGAAAGGGATTGCATACCTTCTCCGAAGAAAAG
>NC_090763.1:9100710-9110710 GCF_036898095.1 Palaemon carinicauda
AGTCATTAGTTTGGTCTCTGTTTTATACGTGTTTTGATAATGGGTGAAGATTTTCAGTTTCATGATTGTGTGTCTGTATGAGTGGGGGTATTCAGTCATTAGTTTGGTCTCTGTTTTATACGTGTTTTGATAATGGGTGAAGATTTTCAGTTTCATGATTGTGTGTCTGTATGAGTGGGGGTATTCAGTCATTAGTTTGGTCTCTGTTTTATATGTGTTTTGATAATGGGTGAAGATTTCTGTTTCATGATTGTGTGTCTGTATGAGTGGGGGTATTCAGTCATTAGTTTGGTCTCTGTTTTATACGTGTTTTGATAATGGGTGAAGATTTTCAGTTTCATGATTGTGTGTCTGTATGAGTGGGGGTATTCAGTCATTAGTTTGGTCTCTGTTTTATACGTGTTTTGATAATGGGTGAAGATTTTCAGTTTCATGATTGTGTGTCTGTATGAGTGGGGGTATTCAGTCATTAGTTTGGTCTCTGTTTTATATGTGTTTTGATAATGGGTGAAGATTTCTGTTTCATGATTGTGTGTCTGTATGAGTGGGGGTATTCAGTCATTAGTTTGGTCTCTGTTTTATATGTGTTTTGATAATGGGTGAAGATTTCTGTTTCACGATTGTGTGTCTGTATGAGTGGGAGTATTCAGTCATTAGTTTGGTCTCTGTTTTATACGTGTTTTGATAATGAGTGAAGATTTTCAGTTTCATGATTGTGTGTCTGTATGAGTGGGGGTATTCAGTCATTAGTTTGGTCTCTGTTTTATACGTGTTTTGATAAAGGAGGAAGATTTTCAGTTTCATGATTGTGTGTCTGTATGAGTGGGGGTATTCAGTCATTAGTTTGGTCTCTGTTTTATATGTGTTTTGATAATGGGTGAAGATTTCTGTTTCATGATTGTGTGTCTGTATGAGTGGGGGGTATTCAGTCATTAGTTTGGTCTCTGTTTTATATGTGTTTTGATAAAGGAGGAAGATATGTTTCACGATTGTGTGTCTGTATGAGTGGGAGTATTCAGTCATTAGTTTGGTCTCTGTTTTATACGTGTTTTGATAATGGGTGAAGATTTTCAGTTTCATGATTGTGTGTCTGTATGAGTGGGGGTATTCAGTCATTAGTTTGGTCTCTGTTTTATACGTGTTTTGATAATGGGTGAAGATTTTCAGTTTCATGATTGTGTGTCTGTATGAGTGGGGGTATTCAGTCATTAGTTTGGTCTCTGTTTTTTATGTGTTTTGATAAGGGAGGAAGATATGTTTCACGATTGTGTGTTTGGTCTCTGTTTTATACGTGTTTTGATAATGGGTGAAGATTTTCAGTTTCATGATTGTGTGTCTGTATGAGTGGGGGTATTCAGTCATTAGTTTGGTCTCTGTTTTATACGTGTTTTGATAATGGGTGAAGATTTTCAGTTTCATGATTGTGTGTCTGTATGAGTGGGGGGTATTCAGTCATTAGTTTGGTCTCTGTTTTATATGTGTTTTGATAATGGGTGAAGATTTCTGTTTCATGATTGTGTGTCTGTATGAGTGGGGGTATTCAGTCATTAGTTTGGTCTCTGTTTTATATGTGTTTTGATAATGGGTGAAGATTTCTGTTTCATGATTGTGTGTCTGTATGAGTGGGGGTATTCAGTCATTAGTTTGGTCTCTGTTTTATATGTGTTTTGATAAAGGAGGAAGATATGTTTCACGATTGTGTCTGTATGAGTGGGAGTATTCAGTCATTAGTTTGGTCTCTGTTTTATACGTGTTTTGATAATGGGTGAAGATTTTCAGTTTCATGATTGTGTGTCTGTATGAGTGGGGGTATTCAGTCATTAGTTTGGTCTCTGTTTTATATGTGTTTTGATAATGGTTGAAGATTTCTGTTTCATGATTGTGTGTCTGTATGAGTGGGGGTATTCAGTCATTAGTTTGGTCTCTGTTTTATATGTGTTTTGATAATGGGTGTAGATTTCTGTTTCACGATTGTGTGTCTGTATGAGTGGGAGTATTCAGTCATTAGTTTGGTCTCTGTTTTATACGTGTTTTGATAAGGGAGGAAGATATCTGTTTCATGAATGGGTGTCTGTATGAGAGGGGGTATTCAGTCATTAGTTTGGTCTCTGTTTTATACGTGTTTTGATAAGGGGTGAAGATGTCTGTTTCACGAATGTGTGTCTGTATGAGTGGGGATATTCAGTCATTAGTTTGGTCTCTGTTTTATACGTGTTTTTATAAGGGGTGAAGATTTTTGTTTCACGGTTGTGTGTCTAAAACTTGTCATTATCCACGTATCCATTCATTCGTATATGTTTAGATCTGTCGTTTTCAATGTTTGTAAATAATTTTTTTCTTTATATTTTCTCTCTTATTATTGTTACTATATCAAGGTAAATTACCATCATCATTGACAAAGTGTATATAGATTCTCTCTCTCTCTCTCTCTCTCTCTCTCTCTCTCTCTCTCTCTCTCTCTCTCTCTCTCTCTCTCTCTGTATGTATATACATATATAGGTATATATATATATATATATATATATATATATATATATATATATATATATATATGTGAATATATAGATGTATACAGTATACTATATATATATATATATATATATATATATATATATATATATATATATATGTGTGTGTGTGTTTGTGTGTGCATATATATATATATATGTATATATATATATATGTGTGTGTGTGTGTATATATATAGGAGTATATATATATATATATATATATATATATATATATATATATATATATATATATGTATATATAGGAGTATATAATATATATATATATATATATATATATATATATATATATATGTATATATATATATATATATATATATACTGTATATATATAATATATATACATATATATATATATATATATATATATAAATATATATATATATATATATATATATATATACATACGTATATATATAACGAGAATAAATATAGCAATGTAAATGATATTTAAAAGACTTTATTCTATCCACTTGGCCACTTGATCTGTGGCCCTTTCAAGTGGTTCCCACTCGAATCCATTCGGGGTAATAACCCTAATGCATGAACTGGAGTCATGAACACTCTTCAAATATTGGGTCAACGCTTATGTTCACACGAAGTCAGCTACTGCTGCCCCCCCCCCCCCCCCCCACCCCTCACCTCCAGCTCCTCAGCTCGGATGCTTATGAAATAAATAACACATTAAAGAATTTGATCTCTCTCTCTCTCTCTCTCTCTCTCTCTCTCTCTCTCTCTCTCTCTCTCTCTCTCTCTCTCTCTCTCTGAGTAGCCTAGTATTTATCTCAGTTAATTCCAAATCTTTTGTATTAATTGACATTTGAAATGCTTTCTCCACAATCATTATAGTTCCAGTTTCCCCCAAGCTCTGGGATATAATGCAGTACAGACTATTTATTCGATCACAAAATATGTCTCTCTCTCTCTCTCTCTCTCTCTCCTCTCTCTCTCTCTCTCTCTCTCTCTCTCTCTCTCTCTCTCTCTCTCTCTCTCTGAGTAGCCTAGTATTTATCTAAGATAGTTCCAAATATTTTGTATTAAATGACATTTGAAACGTTTTATCCACAATCATTATAGTTCCAGTTTCCCCCAAGCTATGGAATATAATACAGTACAGACTATTTATTCGATTACAAAATCTCTCTCTCTCTCTATCTCTCTCTCTCTCTCTCTCTCTCTCTCTCTCTCTCTCTCTCTCTCTCTCTCTCTCTCTCTCTGAGTAGCCTAGTATTTATCTAAGATAGTTCCAAATATTTTGTATTAAATGACATTTGAAATGTTTTATCTACAATCATTATAATTCTAGTTTCCCCCAGGCTATGGAATATAAGACAGTACAGACTATTTATTCGATGATAACATATGTCTCTCTCTCTCTCTCTCTCTCTCTCTCTCTCTCTCTCTCTCTCTCTCTCTCTCTCTCTCTCCCTCCCTTCGTTAGGACTAAGAGTAGGCTAGTATATATCGATGATAGTTCCAAATCTATTGGATTAATTGTCATTTGAAACGTTTCATCCACAATTATTATAGTTCCAGTTTCGCCCAAGCTATGGAGTATGAGACAGTACAGTACAGACTATTTATTCGATTATAACATATTCTCTCTCTCTCTCTCTCTCTCTCTCTCTCTCTCTCTCTCTCTCTCTCTCTCTCTCTCTCTCTCTTTCGTAGTGCCTAAATTAGTAAATAAGGTACCACATTCGAGTCTCGGACAGGACGTGGTAGAACAGATGAGCGAGTTCCTAAACAAATGAGAATACTCTGTGGACCCAAGCATCTCTTTATGTACAGTTGGACGCAAGAGACCCTGGTACACCTGCCTCCAAATATTGTACCCTATCACACCCTTACTCCGCGGTGATTAATAAAAAAAGATAGTGTAGGGAAAGCTGACAGATTGGACTAAACATAGGGACTTGCCACCATGCAGTAATGGGGTAGGTGGGTGCACTTTCTCAGAATGAGGTGTACCATGAACTGCTGTATCCAACTGTACCTAGTTATTAGCCGACCGTTGCTGATCGCAGACTGTATGACGAAAGAAATAGATTAAGAGAGAAAAAATTATACGTGAGTTTCTCTCTTCGTTATATTACTTGTATTCAACGAAAGTAAAATTAGGAGAGGCACAGTGAAGTAATCTAATTCAAAAGATATTCTCTCTTTTGAATGTAATGTGCCACCCGTGTGTCACACGAGCGTACATAGTAACGATATTTCTCATTTGTATATTATCCTTTGCATCTTCGCTCTCCCCTCGCACTGACAGCAACTTGTATTAGCGTGTCTGCCTATTTCATTGTTAACTGTTATATTTTCGTTACCATACTTGTATACAACGAAAGTAAAATTAGGAGAGGCACAGTGAAGTAATCTAATTCAAGAGATATTCTATCTCTTAGATGTAAGTAAATGAATTGCTATAATAAAGTCCAAGATATATATCCCAATATCGATCACAATAGTACCTAACGTTTACTGTAAAAAATAAACTGTTGTACGTATTGGACAGACGTCCATACTTAATAGAAAATGTAGACGTCTATTTACTTCTTGAAAGATTGGAAATGATGGAAAATGATGAAATAAGAAGAATGGCAGGCATAGTAAAGATTACAGAGGTGATAAGAGTATCACGACTGAGATGGTGCGGACACGTGTAGAGGATGGAAGGTAGGGAGGGAGTGATGGGGGCTTAGGAAGAACCTGTTAAGGGGAGAGAATCAAGAGGGAGACAGAGAATTATATGGCGAGATAAGGTGAAGGATGATACGGAGAGAAGAGGTTTGGTGGAAGAGGAGGTCTGTGATAGAAGACATCGGAGAGGATGCATCAGGCAACCGACCCCTTAATGTCCTTTTACAGAACTTACTACCCCTCAAGTTATTCTCACGTGTTGCTCTTCTCTATCTTTTTACTAGTGCTGAATAATCTTCTCGAGGTCTTTCCTATAACCTAGTAGTCTCTTCTACTATCCATAATAATAATAATAATAATGATAATAATAGTAATAATAATAATAATAATAATAATAATAATATTATTCGCCAGTTATATTTCCATATTCCCAAATTCTTTCCCTAATTATCAATGTTCCATCTCACTTCCATTGATGGGATTTGTACTACAAATCTCACAGTTTCTGCATCCGCAGCTTCTCTCTTTTCATTCAAAAAATTTTGCAGAGATCTTGCTGCCTTCCTTGGTACCTCAATTATATCATACATATTACAGTTTAAGTTCATACTAACTTTGGTAGTCTGTGATATTCTTAAGGTGTAACATGACAGCGTATACTTAAGCAAACGTCAGAGAGAGTAAACGTGTTGAAGAATTTTTCCCTTTACACTCGTATCTCCTTTAAGTCATTTGCTTTTACAATTCATTTTGCAAAAAGATTTACAAGGCTGATAATGCAAGTGATATTCTTATGGTGTAACATGACAGAGTGTACTCAAGAAAACGTCAGAGAGAGCAAACGTGTTGAAGTTTTTTCCTATACACTCGTATCTCCTTAGCCGCCATTTGCTTTTACAAGTGAAGTTAGGGCAAAAGAAAAAGCATTATATTTGGTTTGTCGTAGATGCGCAGCGCATCCCGTTGCGCAAATATTATTTCAGTCTGTTTCTTATAGTCTTTATTTGAGTTATACAGAATGTATTATGTTTATGTACAATTATTGATGGCCATACTATAGAGAAACAGATATGCGCGACTATACAAAATACTAAAGATATTTTATTTCGTCATTCATGTTTTTCTTTTGCCAATTAACGTAAGTTTATTAAATTCATTTTAAAATACGTTTGTCTTTTGCCAATGAACGTAAGTTTATTAAATTCATTTTAAAATACGTTTGTCTTTTGCCAATTAACGTAAGTTTATAAAAGTAATTTTAAAACAAGATGTGTATGACTGATAATGCTAGTAACTCCTTTAGACTCGAATTCTACCCCATCGTCGAAAATGAAAATAGACGATAGGGATTGACTCGACCCTATTTGCAAAATTCATGTTTTTCTTTGGCCAATGAACGTAAGTTTATTAAATTCATTTTAAAACAGGATTTCCATGACTGATAATGCTACACTCCTTCAAACTCGAATTCGACCCTATCGTCGAAAATGAAAATAGACAGGGATTAACTCACTCTCATTTGCATAATTAACAAAATAAAAATAAAGCCTGATTTCCATATCGACTGAACGTGAGTTAGACCGACGTGACCATCTCCAGTGGAGTGGGATGGAGACCCCGAAGTCTCTCCAACGTTGAATCCTTAATGAGGATTGCCGGGCGATCCGATGTCCGGAGGATTTATCACTCTTTCTTAATGAATAGGCTTCGCTTTAATGCTCCGGGGGACGGAGACGGCATGCCGCACATACGATCTCGAGCTGTGCAAATTGAAAGACAAATGGCTGGATGACAATTGATATTGGACGGCCATTGACTTCGTTGTCTTTTCTTGACTTCTCTCTTACCTTTTCCATTTTATCTCTTTTTAAGTATGATTTTATATTCTCAATCACGGAGCGATTGAAAGTCATAAGATTTCTTTATTGTAGATTTCTTTTTATATAGATTTTCCTTGTTTTTATCATTTGGAGAATACAATTTATAATAGGACTTTGTGTTTTAATTAGAAGTCATAATATTTTTTTATCATGATTGTTTTTAATGATTTTCCTTGTTTTCAATATTTGGAAAATCTAATTTGTAATAGGATTTTGTGTTTTAATTAGAAGTCATAACATTTCTTTATCATGATTTTTTTTTATAGATTTTCCTTGTTTTCATCATTTGCAAAATCCAATTTATTAATAGGATTTTGTGTTTTGATTATGATAGTAATTAATTTACGTCTTTATACTAGAGAACTATTGTTACCATCACATTAAACAGCTTTATGTATTATTTCTTCAGATGCGTCCATACTTAATCGGCTTCAGTATTTCTGAGGACATATCATTAAAGTCTCTCTCTCTCTCTCTCTCTCTCTCTCTCTCTCTCTCTCTCTCTCTCTCTCTCTCTCTCTCTCTCTCTCTACTGAGATTTATTTGTCGAATACGCCAGTGAAGATGACTTGATATTCTCAATTTCATTCATTTGGTATTCCCTGTATTACAAAGATAAATTTTGCATATGATGCTGAAATACAAATATCTTTGTGATGTTATTGTTATTGTTATTACTTGCTAAGCTATAACCCTAGTTGGAAAAGCAGGATGCTATAAGCCCAGGGGCCCCAACAGGGAAAATAGCCCAGTGAGGAGAGGGAACAAGGAAAAATAAGATATTTTTAAAACAGTAACAACATTAAAATCATTATTTCTTATATAAACTATAAAAACTTAATAAAACAAGAGGAAGAGAAATAAGATAGAAGATTGTGCCCGAGCGTTCCCTCAAGCAAGAGAACTCTAACCCAAGACAGTGGAAGTAGAATGATAGAAAAAGTTATATACGTTTTTGTGGACTACACCTGAAGCGAATACAAATTTCTTGGTTTCTTTATGTAATTTAAAATATCTTCAAGGTTTGTATTTTAAGAATTTTAAACAGGATATATACGTGAAATGAAAACATTGTTATTTTCAATATTTGATGCAGGAGAACAGGAGATACTCGCACATGCTTTTTCAGAACCATCCAAAACTTTATAACCCAAAATAGGAAGTTCATCAATAACCCAAAACGAGAAAGTCATCAATAATACAAAACCAAGATTCATTAATAACCCAAAATGAGAAAGTCATCAATAATACAAAACCAAGATTCATTAATAACCCAAAACGAGAAAGTCATCAATAATATAAAACCAAGATTCATTAATAAACCAAAGCGAGAAAGTCATCAATAATACAAAACCAAGAATCATTAATAACCCAAAACGAGAAAGTCATCAATAATACAAAACCAAGATTCATTAATAAACCAAAGCGAGAAAGTCATCAATAATACAAAACCAAGAATCATTAATAACCCAAAACGAGAAAGTCATCAATAATACAAAACCAAGATTCATTAATAAGCCAAAACGAGAAATTCACAAAAAATCCAAAACGAGAAATTCATCAATAACCCAAAACGAGAAATTCAAAAATAACCCAAACTCCAACATCATGCACATATTGAATCTCCTTCCTTAGCTGTCACTTGTTTAACCAGACTCGAGAATCAAATCAAATATCCTTTAACTAAGGACAATATACTCCTGTCTCTTGGTTTTAAAAAATCCTCTATACAGTACATAATATGTTTACTCTGCCCTCAGCTTCACAGTTATTAAATTACGTAAGCTGCCTTTGGGGACTTAAACTTCTGATATCTGTAGGTGCAATTTCCTAAAAGCAAAAGGGTGAGAAAACTGACGCAGATAATTTAAAGGCCGCTCATGAATGGCTGAGGCAAGGGACAGTGACGTGGCTCTGGTTGGCAGGACAATGCCCTAGAGACTGATCAGCAGCCAGGCCCTCTTGCAATCTAAGCAAGGGACAGTGACGTTGCCCTGGTTAGCAGGACAATATCCTGGAGACTGATCAGCGCCCAGGCTCCCTTGCAATTTAAGCAAGGGACAGTGAAATTGTTCAGGCTAGCAGGGCAATGCCCTAGAGACTGGTCAGCGACCAGGCCCCCTGGCTATCCAAGTTAGGTCCTGGAGAACCAAGCAATGGCTGCTGATGACTCAGCAGGTGGACATATAAGCTCGCCCAAAGGCTAACAAGGATGGTTAGGTTGCAGAAACTACAAGAAACTATCAAGCTTGAGTATACTCTAACCCTAGGCCGGTAGATCGGCAGGTAGGGACGTTTCCAATAGGGGAATAGAAGTTGTTAAAGAAGGTAAATTTTCACCATCACCGCTAAAATCATAACAAACCAGAAGGAAAATTCCTTTTGTTACAAGGTGCATCATAATCATTTTTCTTTATTCTTTTTTCTTTTAATATTTCTCGAGTCCAGAAAATTCACAATTAACAACTAAGTTTAATTAATTGAATTTGGCATTAATGATAAACGTAAAGGCCATTTTCAAATACCAATTATCCACTAAGTTTAATTAATTTTAGAAAATAAGGCTATTTAAGAATCATAAAGCAAATAACTACTTTCTTCTTGGCACGCGTAGATGAGACTCTTTAGCTATGGTAAGCAGCTCTTCTAGAAGAAGGACAATACTATTGTTCTCTAGTCTTGGGTAGTGTCATAACCTCTGTACCATGGTCTTCCACTGTCTCAGGTTAGAGATCTCTTGCTTGAGGGTACACTCGAGCACACTATTCTATCTTATATCTCTTCCTCTTGCTTTGTTAAAGTTTTTATAGTTTATATAGAATTGTTGTTACTCTTCTTAGAATATTTTATTTTCCATTTTTCCTTTCCTCACTAGGCTATTTTCCCTGTTGGAGCCCTAGGGCTTATAGAATCCTGCTTTTCCAACTAGGGTTATAGATTAGTAAGTATTAATAA
>NC_090763.1:9115710-9118210 GCF_036898095.1 Palaemon carinicauda
ACACACACACACACACATATATATATATATATATATATATATATATATATATATACATATATATATATATATATATATATATATATATATATATATACATATAATGACAGGCGCAGAAAGACCATGAACAGACGCAAGTGGAAAGACATGTCTGAGGCCTTTGATCTGAAGTGGACTAGTAGCGCCTGTTGATAATGATGTTTCACACACATAATCACACACACACACACATATATATATATATACATATATATATATATATATATATATATATATATATACACTGTATATATATATATATATATATATATATATATATATATATATATATATATATATATATTTAAATAAATGTATATATATATATATATATACATATATATATATATATATATATATATATATATATATATATATATATATATATACATATATTTATATAAATGTATATATATATATATATATAATATATATATATATATATATATATATATATATATATATATATATATATGATAAATTTTTTGGCACATTTAAACGTGTTTCTTTCATATTTCAAATAAGCCATATATATTAATACATTAAAGTCTGGATTCTCTTAACGACCTCGGGATCAGAGCCCAAGGCGTCTTTGGGCGGTTCCGCCTTGGGCTCTGATCCCGAGGTCGTTAAGAGAATCCAGACTTTAATGTATTAATATATATGGCTTATTTGAAATATATCTATATATATATATATATATATATATATATATATATATATATATATATATATATATATATATATATATATACATAATCCTTGTTCCAGCTACAAATTTTCGGATTAAAAAACAATTGAACAATATGAAAAAAAGAACATACTATAGGAGACCGGCCTTCAAAGTCTCTACTGATCCTAAGCCATTTTTTAGGAGTCTCTCCTCTTAAACATTCGAGTCTCTCAACTGTAGTGTGATCATAAGTTCCTTTCCTCTTAAAGATTCACAGAGTTCCCGCTTTTAGGGATAATCTCTTCGAAATTACTATATTCGGAAACTGCTTAAATAATTCAACGATGTGTGATATGAACGTATTTGAATATATCTTCAAGTCTGGGATTCTTTGTAAGTTTTCTGGAAATGTGAAGTGTGGGAACATATGATATTTATTAGATATTCATGAGATATTGTAATCGTTTTGATTTTTTTAACTTTTATTTTATTTTCTTATCTTTTAAGTGTCCAATAACATTTGAATTGATGGAATAGAATTATTGTTGATTTACTTCCATTTGGATCTTGTTCTTATTTTTCGTACCATCCAGCTGTTAAGATTAACATAGAAAATAATGAACTGTTGTATACCTAGTTTTCCTCTGGTTGCTGTTATTATTATTATTATTATTATTATTATTATTATTATTATTATTATTATTATCATTATTATTATTACTTACATACTTACTTACTTACTTACTTACTAAGCTACAAACCTAGTTAGAAAAGCAGGATGGTATTAGCCCAAGGCTCCAGCAGGGAAAATAGCCCAGTGAGGAAAGGAAACAAGGTAAAATAAAATATTTCAAGAACAGTAACAACATAAAATAGTGTTGTTGTTGTTATTTTTGTAGTTATCTTTATCAATCCTTTATTTTAATGTTGTTTATCCAGCTATTTTCCTTTGTAACTAAAAATAGAGAAAAGCCAATTGAAATGTAAATAAAATACTAATATTAATAAGCAGCAACTATCGCAAACTAATACATAGTAATACATTAACAAAATACATTTACGATTACTGTTCTTAAAATATTTTATGTTTCCTTGTTTCGCTTCCTCACTGGGCTATTTTCTCTGCTGGAGCTCCTGGGCTTATAGCATCCTGCTTTTATTATCATTATTATCATCACTTGCTAAACTACAACCCTAGTTGGAAAAGCAGGATGCTATAAGCCCAGGAGCCCCAACAGGGAAAATAGCTTAGTGAGGAAAGGAAACAAAGAAAAATAAAATATCTTAAGAATAGCAACAGCATCTGAATTAATACTTCAATATAAACTATAAAAACTTTAAGAAAACAATGAAAAGAGAAATAAGAGAGACTAATGTGCCTGAGTGTACCCTCAAGCAAGAGAACTCTAACCCAAGACAGTGAAAGACCATAGTACAGTGGCTGAGGTAGTACAGAAGACTAGAGAACAATGGTTTGATTTTGGAGTGTCCTTCTCCTAGAAGAGCTGCTTACCATACCTAAAGAGTCTCTTCTACCCTTACCAAGAGGAAAGTAGCCACTGAACAATTACAGTGCAGTAGTTAACCCCTTGGGTGAGGAAGAATTGTTTGGTAGTTTCAGTGTTGTTAGGTGTATGAGGACAGAGGAGAATCTGTAAAGAATAGGCCAGACTATTCCGTGTATGTGTTGGCAAGGGGAAAGTCAACCGTAACCAGAGAGAAGGATCCAATGTAGGGTTGTAGCTGAGCAAGTTATGATAATAATAATAATAATAATAATAATAATAA
>NC_090763.1:9123210-9133210 GCF_036898095.1 Palaemon carinicauda
AATAAGTCAAATACATTTTTTTTTCTTTTTTTTTAGGGTAAGATTTCCTGAGTTATAAAGGAGATAGTAAATCATATAAAAAGTTACATGAAAATATCCTGTATAAATAATAATTATAAAGAAGATTAACTATAATAATAGAATTGACACCCTAAATTGAAAAGATATAATATTTAAAAATGCTAATTCCAATTAAGAATTAATAGATAGATGACTTTTTTTTAAAGTTATGAAATAAATAAGTTTATGAAAAAATTAATCATTTAAATGCAATATCCACTTCATTCAATTATTAATAAAGAAAAATTATTATCATTCCTACTGTTTAAAATTCCATCCTAATTCTCATCGCTTCGAATTTAATTCTCCAAATGTCTTTACTCCTTCAGGTACCTTTCCCAGTGTTTTAAAAGTCAATCCTAATTCTCATCTCTTTGAATCTAATCCTCCAAATGTCTTTACTCCTTCAGGTACCTTTCCCAGTGTTTTAAAAGTCAATCCTAATTCTCATCTCTTTGAATCTAATTCTCAAAATGTCTTTACTACCTCAGGTACAGTTGGCTCAATTAATTCCGGTACACTAAAGTCTCCTTAGCTTCCCTTGGTGTGTACCAGAATGAATGAAGTAAACTGTACCATTCCCATTTTTTTTAATTAATCCTAATTCTCTATCGTTTCGAACCTAATTCTCAATATTTGTCTTCTCCCTCAGATATCAATTCCACTTTTTTTTTTTTAAATTCCATCCTAATTCTCATCACCTCGAATCTAATTCTCATCACTTGTTCTCCCCTTCAGGTACAGTTGGCTTCATTAATTCCGCTACACTTCATGAGAAGTTTAGGAGACATTAATTTACAGGAATTAGTGAAGCCAACTGTACCAGTCCTACTTTTTAAAAAGTCATTCCTAATTCGAATCTAATTCTCACAGCTTGTCCCCTCCTCAGGTACCATTTCCACATTTTAGAAAATCAATCCTAATTCTCTACCCCTTCGAATCTAATTCTCATAACTTCTCCCCTCCTTCAGGTACAATTTCCACATTTTAGAAATTGAATCCAAATTCTCTATCGAATCTAATTCTCCCAATTTATCCCCTCCTCCAGGTACCACAACGGCGAGGTCGTTCAATACTCCGGCAAAGAAGTCACCGATGACTCCCCCACCAGTAGCAGCAGCAGTGGCAGCAGCAGCAGCGCTAGCGAGCCCAGCGGACGATCGAAGCTCGTTATTCGAAACGTCCGAGATAAACACTCCGGGAACTACACCTGTGCCCCAGAGAACGCAGCTCCGGCCACTGTCAGCGTCTACGTCCTGAAAGGTTTGGAAACCTGGGATTTTTATCCCTTTTTTATTCAATTCAGGGGTTGTGGTGGCCGATGTGGTAATATCCCTGACTGGTGAACGCCAGACTGGGGTTCGAGTCTCGCTCAAACTCGTTTGTTTCTTTGATCGCTGCAACCTCACCATCCTTGTGAGATAAGGATGCGATGTTTGGGGGAGCCTAGAGGTCTATTTGCTGAGCCATCGGCAGCCATTGCCTGGCCCTCCTTAGTCCTAGTTTGGGTAGAGTTGGAGGCTAGGACCCTGATGGTCAGTCTCTAGGGCATTGTCCTGCTTAACAGGGAAATGTCACTGTCCCTTGCTTCTGCCATTCATGGGTGTCCTTTAAACCTTTAAACATGAATGCAGTGAACTCTGTATTGTGTTATGGATATTGAAAACTCAATGATCGATCAATTATTTTTTTTTTTATTATAGATCTTTATATGTGTGTTCGTTTGTGCTTCATTTGTGGTGCTTTATTCTTTATTTGATATAGGTAGTAGGTTGGTCAGGGCACCAGCCGCCCATTGAGATACTATCGTTAGAGAGTTATGGGGTCCTCTGACTGCCCAGACAGTAGTACACTGGGTCCTTCTCTCTGGTTATGGTTTACTTTCACTTTGCCTACACATACACCGAATAGTCTGGTCTATTCTTTACGGATTCTCCTCTGTCCTCATACACCTGCCAACACCGAGATTACTAATTCTTCTTCACCCAAGGGGTTAACTACTGCATTGTAATTGTTCAGTGGCTACTTTCCTCTTGGTAAGGGTAGAAGAGACTCTTAAGCTATGGCAAGCAGCTCTTCTAGGAGAAAGAGACTCCAAAATCAAACCATTGTTCTCTTGTCTTAGGCAGTGCCATAGCCTCTGTACCATGGTCTTCCACTGTCTCTTGCTTGAGGGTACACTCGGGCATACTGTTCTATCTAATTTCTCTTTCTCTTGTTTTGTTAAAGTTTTTTTATAATTTATATAGGAAATATTTGTTTTGAGGTTGTTACTGTTTTTAAAACATGTTATTTTAATTGTTAATTACTTCTCTTATTTCCTTGTTTTCTTTTTACACTGGGCTATTTTCCCTGTTGGAGCCCCTGGGCTTATAGCAACCAGCTTTTCTAACTAGGGTTGTAGCCTAGCAAGTAATAATAATAACAATGAATTTATATATATATATATATATATATATATATATATATATATATATATATATATATATATATATATATATATATATATATATATATATATATATGTATGTATGCATATATATATACATCTATATGTATATATACACACAGACACACACACACACACACACACACACACATATATATATATATATATATATATATATATATATATATATATATATATATATATATATATATATATATATATATATATATATATATATATATATATATATTTATATCGTAAATTTGTGACTATCTAGATCCTTTCATTAATTAGGGTTTTCATCAAACTTTAAAAGAGATGTTATTATTATTATTATTATTATTATTATTATTATTATTATTATTATTATTATTATTATTATTATACGACAGAAATACCTTTGGGTATCGAAAACGGCCACATTCTTACAAAGAATATTTCCTAATAACAATGAGAAATAAGAACAGAACAATGAATATTTGAAAATAAACAAACCAAAGTTACATAACGTAACCTAACCTAACCTAACCTAACCTAACATTAAATAATAATGCTAATTATATTATTTAGAACACAATGGAAGAAGTAAATTATGGAATGGATATCAGTCCATGTTGAAATTAATACTTTCGATAAAAACAAACGTATAATCATTTCTCGTATGCCAAACAACATGTTGATCTTGCCCAAAAAAAATTTCAAACATGTAAGTTTCTCTTGTTTTGGGAAATTCACGTGAGATGTCCGAATTTTGAGTATTTTCCAAACAATTTCGTAAGAAAATCTAGACGTCATCACAGCATGAAACTGAGGATAAAGAATATATCTCTTTACAAAGCCAACAATATATCTTTTGGAAATTCTTAAATGTATCTCATTCAGGAAAGTAGATTTCAATAATTGTGATATCTTATGGAACGTAGACTATTATAGTATATTCAAAATCATAATGTCCTAAATTTTCACGAGCATCAATAAATTCAATAAATATCATAGCAAATGTTGTGCGTATTTTTGAGTAATGTGATTTTGACATTTTCATTGCGAATGTGGTATTCATATGTCAGAAATCCGAGAACAATACATCTTTTTGAAATTTTTAAATATATCTCATTCTGGTAAATAAATTTCAGTATTAGAAATAGTTTATGGAAAGTAAAATATTATGGTGTAATTAAAATTATAATTTTTAGATTTTCATGAGCATCAATAAATTCAAAAAATATCATATCAAAGGTTGTGTATTTTCGAGTAATATGATTTTGACATTTTCTTTCCGAAACTGAAAGGTGAGATTGTCCAGCTTGTTCCCAATCTCAATCTCACAATGTTCAGTCTTGACCAAGTCTTGTTTTCCAAAATCATGGAGATAAGAATTTCCAGCCGGGGAGATATATCAAAATATTTCTATAAATGATTTTACTAAGATGACGCAAGTTTTACTGAAGCAAGGAATATCTCTTCGGTTTCTTTCAGAAAAAAAAAAAATAATTCCTTAGGGATATAATATAATATTTCATAGAAAAGTAATACGGGTTCCTCCCAAAAACATGTCCTTCACATTGTCAAACCATTTTTTTTTTTAATAATATATGGTTCAGAAATTGAAAGATCAAATTCTGTATATTATCCATAAGTTTTTGTCTTTTTGACAATTTCAAAATTCCTATTTTTTATAAGTTACTTTTTGTTTTATTCATTAATATTATTTTAATTACCAAGCATAGCAACAGTTCTAATAATCATAAATTACTATCTTCTTTTTCTTTCTATTAATGTATTATTTTTTTTCACCGTCAATTAATATACTACTTAACCAACCATACATTTCTAATCTTCATAAAATACTATTTTTCCTCCATTATTATTATTTTCATCAGCAATTAATATATTTCTTACCAACCCTACTAGTATTTCTAATTACCACAAGTTACTATTTTTTTTTTCATTTGATTAATAATTATTTCACCAGCAATTAATATTTTTCTTACCAACCATACTAACATTTCCAATTATCATTAATATCTTATTCATTGATATTTTTTTTTCGTCAGTGGTTAATATATTTCTTACCAACCATACCAACATTTATGATTATCATAAGTTACTCTTTTTTTATTCACTAACTTTTTTTCCAGCAATTAATATACATCTTTACCAACCATACTAACATTTATAATTATCATAAGTTACTATTTTTTTATTCTCTAACTTTTTTTCCAGCAATTAATATACTTCTTTACCAACCATACTAACATTTCTAATACTTATAAGTTACTATTTTCGTTTTTATTCTATCATTATTTTTCAACCAGATATTGATATATTTTCTTACCCACCATACTAACATTTCTAATCATCACAAAATACTATTTTCTTATTCATTTATATTTTCTTCACCATCAATTAAAATATTTTCTTACCAACTATACCGACATCTTAATGATCATAAAATACTATTTTTTTATTCATTAAATTTTTTTTCATTTATATATATATATATTTTTTCACTAGCAACTAATATATTTCCTCACCAACAATACCAAAACCTTACTCATCATAAAATACTATTTTTTTTATTCATTAATATTTTTTTCATTATTATATTTTCTTTTTCGCCAGCAACTAATATATTTTCTTACCAACTATACCAAAACCTTACTCATCATAAAATACTATTTTTTTATTCATTAATATTTTTTTTTTCATTATTATACTTTTTTTCACCAGCAACTAATATATTTTCTTACCAACTATACCAACATTTCCATTCATCATAAAATACTATTTTCTTATTCATTAATAATGTTTTATCATAAGCAAATAAAATATGTTCTTACCAACCATACCATCTTAATCATCATACTCACAGTGTTCCTTACTGTGTTCCTGTGTTCTTTCCAACTGCATCCATATCTTACGCATCTCATATCCTGTTTTCCTCCTACAGGAGAACACCCAGCCGCGATGCAACACGGCGAGAGCTCAACGGCGGTTCCAAGGGCTTCCTTCCTAGCGCTGCTCTCCCTCTGTTCTGCCTTCATCTTCTTCGGCAGATGATGGGATCAATCGATGCTTCTGTCTGTAAGACATTAAGGGATGAACTTAAAAAAAATAATCAACTAAATTTCTGTAGGATTTAATGTGTGTCTTAAAATACCAAAAGGAAAATAGAGCTAAATTTAAGAGGATAAAAAAAAATGATATTTCTAAGTCAGTTCCTCAGATTTCTCTCTCTCTCTCCTTCTCTGTTCTTTTTGGATGTGATGTGGCTTACGGTAGCGCTGGTTGGGGTAGGGGTGCTGATAGAGGGGTGGGGGATGTATGTGAGGGGATGGATGTGATATTGCCAGGTGGAGAAAGGGATAGGAATGGTGACTGTGGGTGAAGGGGGTTAAGTATTTTACAGGAAGAGAGTAAAGAATTAAGAATTGCGATAATAATGTTGGTGTATAAATGGAAGAATAGATTCTATTGTAAGTATACTTTATCTTGCTTAACAGCTCGGGTACGAAAAATAGTATATCCTGTGGATATCTACTTTCAATCTCTTGAAATATTGGAGAAAGTGAGAGTGAAATGGCTGGCGACTTTGAATGAAGTGGAAAAGTAGTTTACAGGAAGAGAGTTAAAGAAATATTATTATTATTATTATTATTATTATTATTATTATTATTATTATTATTACTAGCCAAGCTACAACCCTAGTTGGAAAAGTAAGATGCTTTAAGCCCAAGGTCTCCAATAGGGAAAAATAGTCCAGTGAGGAAAGGAAATAAGGATTAAGATAACAATGTTGGTTTATAAACGGAAGGATAGATTCTACTATAAGTGTATTTTCTCTATCTTTCTTAACAGCTCAGTTACGAAAATTAGCATATCCTGAGAATATCCAAATCCAATTTATTGAAATACTGGGAGGCATTCATATGACTGACTTCCGTTATGACTGCAGGGAATTTTCAAATTATCATAATTTCAATTGTTGATTTGATTATTGTTACACGTAAAACTTGGTAGTTTATCCTTATCATTGCTTTTCAAATGTACAGATACGTATATTGATAACATTTTATTCTCTCTCTCTCTCTCTCTCTCTCTCTCTCTCTCTCTCTCTCTCTCTCTCTCTCTCTCTCTCTCTCTCTCTCTCTCTCTCTATTCGTGAGACTCAAATAATGCTCCAAAACTGTGGTCGGTTTAAGATACAAGCAGTGGGGATTGAGCATAGATATACATGTATGTATATTGATGGCATTAAATGCTCTCTCTCTCTCTCTCTCTCTCTCTCTCTCTCTCTCTCTCTCTCTCTCTCTCTCTCTCTCTCTCTCTCTCTCTCTCTATTCGTGAGACTCCAATAATGCACCATAAAATTAGGTTGCCTTAAGATACCAGTGGTAGGGAATGGGCATAGATGGAAATCATTACGTAAAATGGTTAAAAGACCAATATTAGATGGAAGCTACCACTTAGTCCATGATATAGCCAATCTTGAAGACAGACGCCTGCCTACATCAGACGAAGGAAGCGGCTTAAATAAAGGCGAAGGAAATTCAATTTTGAAAGGGGGGAAATTTGAATTTTCCAAGGGAATGGAAAAGCGAGTACCCAGCCGCGTTTGGTGGGAAAGATGGAGGAAGTCGAAGTCTGCCAGTACAACTTTTCCTGCCAGAGGAAGGGGTGGGGGGTGGGGGTTGGGGCGAAGGGGTCATTCCCGTCCATTTCCAGCCAATTACAAGTCTTGGTGATGGGGTTTGAGGTGGGAGAACAGACAGCTGGAGAGGAAGTTAATCGCAGCTGACGATGGCTAAGATGATGCAGGACCTAATCCCGAGATGAGACGAGCTAGCAAGGTCAGGGTGTGGCCCAGCTCTAGATGTTCGATGAGTTAGGAGTTCTAGGATATGCGTGTGTGTGTATATATATATATATATATATATATATATATATATATATATATGCATATATATATGCACATATATATATATATATATATATATATATATATATATATATATATATATACATATATATATATATATATATATATATATATATATATATATATATATATATATATATGTATATATACATATATATATGCATATATATATTTATATACATATGCATATATATATATATATATATATATATATATATATATGCATATGTATATAAATATATATATATATATGCATATATATATTTATATACATATGCATATATATATATATATAAATATATATATATATATATATATATATATATATATATATATATATATATATAGATATATATATATGTACATATATATATGTGTAAATATACATGTATATATATAAACACACACACACATATATATATATATATATATATATACATATATATATATATATATATGTATATATATATATATATATATATATATATTTATATATATATATATATATATATATATATATAAACATATATATAATTATGTATATATGCAAGCATATGTATATATAGATATGATTATGCATATATATATATATATATATATATATATATATATATATACATATATATATACATATATATATACATAAATATATATATATATAAATATATATATATATATATATATATATATGCACACATACTTACTCTTCTATTTTGCAATCTATCATCAGATTTGCTATCATTTACCTAGTTAATATATTTTCGCATAACAACTACTTTTGCTTAATGCTCTAGTTATATGAGGTCAATATAACACAAGGAGGAAGAAGTGCTGACAGACCATTGTGGACAATTCGGTAGATAAGTTATTTAATCATTACTTTTCCTTAAATGTGTCACTACCTTAACCCTTTCACTGCCAGTGGTGAACTTAATAAACTTTCTGATACAGCAAAGTCTTTCAAGACAACACGAATCCTTGGTTGTTGATATTTATTGAAAAGCTCTCATTAAGTCCTTTCCAATGAATACCAACTTGATATGTTTTGGGTTATTTTAAAAGATGTTTCCCCCTTTTTCAACTTTGTCCAAGTTACCAATGGCAGTGAAAGGGTTATGCTGGTGTTTCCTTTCGAGCTTAGTCACAGTCCGTCTATAAAGATAATAAGGATCCTACTAAAAAAAAAAAAAAATATAGTTATCAAAACATCTGAAAGGAATACCTTCCATATAGCCATTCACTTGAACAAAATTATTATTTTTAAAAACAGGATATATAAAGAGGATAAAAGTATTTGGCATTAGATATTTTTATGCCATTCTCTATTCAGTCACAGAGAAAAGGGAACTTGGGAGCATAAAAATGATGAAATCATCAGAATCTAGGAACTCGTGAACATGAAAATGTTAAAATCATGGAATTCAAGGAACTCGGGAGCATGGAAATAATAAAATCTTGGGAATCAAGGAACTGGTGAACATGAATATGTTAAAATCATGGGATTTAAGGAACTTGGGAGCATGGAAATAATAAAATCTTGGGAATCAAGGAACTCGTGAACATGAAAATGTTAAAATCATGGGATTCAAGGAACTCGGGAGCATGGAAATAATAAAATCTTGGGAAACAAAGAACTATGGAGGTTGATGATTATAAAACCATGGGTATCAGGGAACTAGATAGAATGATAATTATAGAATTAAGGTAATCAATGAACTATGGAGTATTGAAATGATAAGATTACTGGAATCAAAGAAATAGGGAGCATAAAAATTATAAAATGAATGGATTCAAGGAACTAGGGAGCATGAAAAAGTTAAAATGAAGGGATTCAAGGAACTAGGGAGCATGAAAAGGATAAAATCATGGGATTCAAGGAAATAGTGAGCATGATAATAATAAAATGTTTTAATCAGGGAACTAAGTAGCATGATAATTCTAAAATAATGGGAATCAGGGAACTAGGGATCATTGAAATAATAAAATCATGGGAATCAAGGAACTAGGGTGCATTATAATTCTAAAATCGTGGGAATCTAGGAACTAGGGAGAATGATAATTATAAAATGATTGGATTCAGTGAATAAGGGAGCATTGAAATTATGAAATCATTAGAATCGAGGAAGTAAGGAACAGGAAAATTATAAAATCATGGGAATAAAGGAACTAGGGAGCATGATATTTATAAAATGATGGGACTATAGAAACTAGGTGATATTAAAATGAGAATCAAGGATCTAAAGAGCATGATGATTATAGAATAATGGGAATCAGGGAATTAGGGAGTATTGAAATGATAAAATCGTGGGAATCAGGGAACCAAGGAGCGTGATGATTATAAAATCATGGGAATTCAGCAACTAAAGATAAAGAAAATGATAAAATCATGGGAATTCAGCAACTAAAGATAATGAAAGTGATAAAATCATTGGAATCAAGGAACTAGAGAGGATGAACAGCATGAAGCCATGGCAATTAAGGAACTGAGGATCATGAAAATGATAAAATCATTGGAGTCAAGGAACCAGAGAGGATGAACATCACGAATTCAT
>NC_090763.1:9145588-9158088 GCF_036898095.1 Palaemon carinicauda
TAGGCTGTGTGTGTTGTGTAATGATTATGATGATACAACAGAACATTTGTTCAGCTGTAAAGAATAAAGAAAATTTAGAAGCATTACCACAGAATTAAGGAAGTTAAAATAGCCTTGTAAAAAAGTTCCCCCATATATTAGGCAGGCTATGGAAGCTAGAAATAAAAGTATGTAAACTGTCCTGTCTGTGTAGGAGGTAACTAATGACAATAAACTTTTTGAAAATTCCGGCCATTTGTACATACACATGTAGTAGTGAGCCCACAATCATAGCGTTGTGGAGGGAGTAACCAGGAACTTGGAACTTGGATAAAAATATTCATTGTACAAAAATTGCATTATTAAGTTGATCGTAATCGTCAACCACATACTGTGCAATTATGTACGATACAAGATCATATGAAAGTTTTGTATATTTCAAAAATATTTACTTAAGCTTTATATTCATTGGAGAGTTAACGTTGAAGTAAATGTAAATTTTCAAAAGTTGAGAGACACCTCATGTTTCGACTTCATATTCATGTTATTGCTGTTACACTGATACCAGTAAATCAAACAAAATCTGTTTCTAATGGGAGAAAATCTCTCTCAACAACACAGAAAGCAAGATGAATAACAGCAATATATTTCCAAAATACAAAATCACGAGAGATTTCAAACTAATAGGAGTTAATCTTTTACAGAAAGTTGTTGTTAATCTCCCTCTAATATAAAATGTTTTCAGAAAATAATAACTGTGTATCGGGACCATGGTCTTTCACTGTCATAGATTGGAGTTCTCTTGCTTGAAGGTACACTCGGGCTCTCTATTCTATCTTATTTCCTTTCCTCCTGTTATATTTTAAGTTTTCTTAATTTATATATGAAAAATTTATATTAATATCGTTACTCTTCTTAAAATATCTTATTCTAATTGTTTATTACTTTCCTTGAAGTTCATTTATTTTTTATTTCCTTTCCTCACTGGGCTATTTTCCCTGTTGGAGCCCTTGTGCTTACAGCATCCTGCTTATCCAACTAGGGTTGGAGCTTAGCAAATAATAATAATAATAATAATAATAATAATAATAAAAATAATAAATCAGTATAATTATAATAATAATAATAATGATAATAATAATAATGATAATAACGACAACAAAAACAACAAATAATAATAATAATAATAATAATAATAATAATAATAATAATAATAATAATAATAAATCCCATTCAACGAGTCAGGAATATTTCTAAATGGTTGCCTGATTGATGGTGGTGAAAAGAAACATGGTAAAATTGAGCAAAGGAAAAATACTCGGAATAAATAGAATTTAAACTTATCACGCCATGTTTGCTTTGAAATAACACGAACCGAGGGGGAATTATGAAGGCGTCCATGTAGCCTTTTATACAAACATTCACGTGCCTATTCCGTATGTACGCCATTGCACGAGCCTTCATAAACCTTTTTATTGTCGAATACAGCTCCTATACAATCAAGGGTACGTACAGGAGCTTCTGTAATTCGCTAGACTGTAGTCATGTTTTAGTGTTTTCGAACGAGGGTGTGATGGGAGGAATTGAATTCCATATAGGATAGGATATGGCATTTGTTTGTTTTCTCCTTTAACCATAAAAGACTACAGATTTATTCAACGGATTTGCAATGGACAATTACTCCTTTCATTATTACTTGCATATATACATATATTAATGTTATACATATTATTATCATTATTATTATTATTATTATCATTATTATTATTATTATTATTATTATTATTATTATTATTATTATTACTTGTTAAGCTACGACCCTAGTGAGAAAAACAGGATACTATAATCCCAGGGGCTCTAACAGGGAAAACAGCCCAGTGAGCAAAGGAAAAAGGAAAAATAAAATATTTTAAGTACAGTATAAATAAAATAAATATCTCCTATATAAACTATAAAAACTTCAACAAAACAAGAGGAAGAGAAATAAGATGGAATAGCGTGCCCCAGTGAACCCTCAAGCAAGAGAACTCTAACCCAAGACAGTGGAAGCTATAAGCTCAGGGGCTCCAACTGGGAAAACAGCCAAGCGAGAAAAGGAAACAAGGAAAAATAAAATATATTAAGAACACTATTATTGAAATAAATATCACCTATATAAATGATAACAATATTAACAAAACAAGCAAGAGAACTCTAACCCAAGACAGTGGAAGACCATGGTACAGAGGCTAACTAAAAATAAAGGAGATGATATCAATTATATGGTTGTTGGTTTGCCTTAAAATGAGCAAGGATTTGCTGAAAGGAAGTTGCTTAAGTAATGTCTTCTGGTGAGATACTCTGTACTGGAAAAATAGACATTAGTAGATGAAAAGGTGTCCATCGTTTTCCTTAAATCTAATTTGAGGGTTATTGTAAATTGGATAAGTACTACCAGTATTTATTAAAAGTAGAACACAATGTAAACTGTCCCTAAATCTAATCTGAGGGTTACTGTATGTTTGATAAGTATTACCAGTATTCAGTTAAAAGTAGAACATAATGTACACTTAAAAAAAAAAAATACTAATAATTTTAATCGGAAATTCTCCGTAAAAATATACTGTTCTCAGCCGTATTTTAGTAAAATACAGGCGACCATAATTATAATTTACTTTGTTATTATCTTTTACGGGTGGGTGACCGTAATATCACTCCTTTACGTCAGTATATGTTTTTAAAAACGAATCATCATAGAATATATGTTGCCATGCATTTATCATTTTTTACGGCAATTTTTTACAGTGTAGTTAATAAAGGTGAACAATTATTAAAAAAAAAAAAAAAAAGTAATTGAATGGAACTAAATGATGAAAAGTAATTCAGTTGAGTGGGCGAAGGGTAATTACCACAAAAGGGAAAAATAAAACTTGGTAAATATTCAGGGTAAATTGAAGTCCAGAAGAGTTTTAATCACACCAAGAAAAAAGCATGATTTAATGTAAAAGGTCATGTTAACCTTCAAAGATTAAATAGTACTCTCTCTCTCTCTCTCTCTCTCTCTCTCTCTCTCTCTCTCTCTCTCTAATACCATAAATTTTACAAACAACCTAGACATTCTTCTAACTTGGAAAAAAAGTTGATAAATAAAACCCGATTTAACTAATTCTTAGTCAGTATATATATATATATATATGTATACACACATATATATATATATATATATATATGTGTATATATATATACATATATATATATATATACAGTATATGTGTGTATATATGTATATATATATATATATATATATGTACACATATATACACACATATACTGTATATAGATAAATATATATATATATATATATATATATGCATATTTGTATACATGTATATATAAATAGATATATATATATATATATATTACATATAAATATATATATATATATATATATATATAGTATATGTACATATACATAAATAAATATATTATTATTATTATTATTATTATTATTATTATTAATTGCTAAGCTATAAACCTAGTTGGAAAAGCACAATGCTATAAGCCCAGGGGCTCCAACAGGGAAAATAGCCCAGTGAGAAAAGGAAACAAGGAAAAATAAAATCTTTAAGAATAGTAACAACATTAAGATAAATTTCTCCTTTATAGGGGATAAACACTTCAACAAAACAAGAGGAAGAGAAATATGAATATTGAAATAAAATAATAACAATAATAATCACATTAAAAAAATGCAAGTATTTTGAAATTGAATAAGAATGAAGGGGAGCACGATTACATATACAGTATTTTCTAATTACTGATTATGAAAGGGATACCATTGTTTGCTCTAATCAAGTATAATTTGCATCTCATGAATAACATAATCAGATGTCATAATTGCAGTGTCCGGCCTCTGGCATCATCATTAGAACAGCTAGGATACGGCAAGGGGTCTTACGCTAAGTCTAAAAAAAACGGATTTTGACATAGGAAAATTCGGTGTTGTTTACAAGAGCACGCTCTCCATTTACTCAAAAATTATACAATCCTGCAGCCCTCCTCTTTTTGTACAGTAATTAGGAGATTCTTTAAATTAGGGGAAAGCAAAAACTAGCAGGGATGTGTTTGCTTTCCCCCCATTTAAAGAACTTCCTAATTATTGTACAAGAAGAGGAGAGCTGCAGGAATGCATAATATTTGGAGTAATGGAGAGCGTGCTATTGTAAACAAATTCCAAAAAATCTATTTTTTGGGTGAGATAGCCATGTCGTCCTGATGGAAGTTCCTCAAAGGCAGCTTTTCCTTATTCCCTTTCCTCACTGGGCTATTTTCCCTGTTGGAGCCCTTGGGCTTATAGCATACTGCTTTTCCAATTTGCGTTGTAGCTTAGCAAGTAATAATAATAATAATAATAATAATAATAATAATAATAATAATAATAATAATAATAATAATAAATGAGGTTTGTGGATTTTTTTGGCTTGAGCAATGTCGTCCTGATGGAAGTTCCTCAAAAAGTCAGCTTTCTACTTGGGATATTTCTTCGAGTGATATACCAGAGAATATTACCTTAGATGTATCACGGAGTTATAACCTCTGGAGCGAATATCCCGAGAAATATCGTGTATATATCAAGTACGTGTTATTTGTAGCTAAAAAAACGAAGTTTAATACGAAGCTTTTCATGTTGGTTGAATGTTATCTGATGTCTTTAATTTCTTTATATACTGCTGCTTTTATGGCTGTGGTGGCCGATGTGGTAACGTCCTTGACTAGTGAACGCCAGACTTGGGTTCGAGTCCCGCTCAAACTCGTTAATTCCTTTGGTCACTACAACCTCACCATCCTTTTGAGCTAAGGATGGGGGCTTTAGGGGAGCCTATAGGTCTATCTGCTGAGTCATGAGCAGCCATTGCCTGGCCCTCCTTAGTCCTAGCTTGTGTGGAGAGGGGGCTTGGGCCCTGATCCTATGTATATATGGTCAGTATCTAGGGCATTGCCCTGCTAGATAGGGCAATGTCACTGTCCATTGCTTCTGTCATTTATGAGTGACCTTTAAACGTTTATGTATCTACACGATAAGCTACAAGATTGTTCATTTTCTTTATACGTTATTTGCATGTTTCCAGAAATCGGTTAAAGGATGCCATCTTTGTTGACTTTACGTTGGGCTTGGTAAAAAGAGTAAAAAATTATCAGTCAAGCGTGTTTCGAGTTTCGTGTTGCAGAGTTTAAAGAAAGTACCATAATTCTTTAAGATTTTAGAATTTTAGGAGCTCCAAGATATATATTCATTTCTATCAAAACGGAAAAAACCACCAATTCATTACTTCGAATCAAAATCCACAACTCCTTGATTAAAAGGACAAAATTCCACACTATTTACCAAACCTAGAAACTGAAGTAGAGAGACCTCAAGAGTTTGCTACAAACAAACGCATCAGTGCAAATCCCCTTCATCTATTCCCAGAGTTCTTTGTGTCCTGCCAGACGGAGTAAATTCAAACACAGGGTAAGAAGAATTCAGAGAATTCAAATCTACTTACTCGACGTTCCCACTACAAATACACCACACGGACTTGTTGGTTTTCTCCCAAGTGGCAGAGGTGGAAACTGCAGTAGAGGAAAGAGAGTACGGGTACTAAAAGCGAGCTTAGAGAAAGAGTCAAATGAATCTCTTAAGTTTATTATTATTTTTCTTTTTCGGGAATTGTTTATATACGTGTTCAAGTAAGAAATAAAAGGTTGGATTATGCTTGGTTGGAAAATATGGTGGGTGCTATTCAGCATTTATTATTATTATTATTATTATTATTATTATTATTATTATTATTATTATTATTATTATTATTATTATTATTATTATTACTATTATTATTATTATTATTATTAGCTAAGCTATAACCCTGCTTGGAAAAGTAGTATGCTCTAAACCAGGGGTCATCATCCTTCTAACCTAGAAGAGCCAATTACCTAAAGAATCATAAAAATGTAGTAGTATCAAAGCCGCAGTGACTTAAACTGTCTCCTGATATCCAACATCAAAATCTGTTGTACTTCACACATGACGGAATATAATATAGTAAGTTTAGTTAATAAGATAATTATAGTATTATTATTCATTATACTTCTCTTCATAAAGCAAAATAGATAATAATGATAATAAAAAGATCTAATAAAACATTATTACCAAAGTAACAGCAGTGTGAAAGATAATTCTCTTGCTTGAGGCTACACTCGTGCACACTTTTCTATCTTATCACATTTCTTTTTATTTTGTTAAAGTTTTTATAGCTTATATATGAAAATTTCATTTTAATATTGTTACTGTTCTTAAAATATTTTAATTTAATTGTTAATTACTTTTCTTATTTCCTTATTTCCTCTCCTCACTTGGTTATTTTCTCTGTTGGAGCTTCTAGGCTTATAGCATCCTGCTTTTCCAACTAGGCTTGTAGCTTAGCAAGTAATAATAATAATAATAATAATAATAATAATAATAATAATTTATTCTTGGGGGTTTTAATATCCTACCTTTATAGAGTTATAAAGGTAATTAATGGGAGATTTGTCTCGGTGATTCCTTGGAGAGCTAGTCAATATACAATAAGATATAGTTTTCAGCTTTAAGCACAATCTAAAGCTCTCATTGCGTGATGTACTAATAGATTTTTCTTCAATGAGATTCGTGCTTGAAAATATTTGTTCAGAGAAAAAAGGATGATCTGAAAATGTAAGGCACCTCTAATGCAGACTTCTTGGTAATTTTGTAGTCTGGTAAAGCACTACAAACATGAATAACAACCTTTTCTTGCCTTTTTTTTCAGATTTAGTACTTTTTTTCCCATCGGCGGTGACAAGCTGACGTGGGTTATTGCGTTTCCAAAGACTATAGATCAGAGTAAAACTTTAAATTGTAGGCCCCTATTTCCTGTAAATCAGCTAAATGTAGAGCACCTCAAATGTAAACTTCTTGGTATTTTTGCAGCTGTATGGTAATGCTCTCCAAACGTCAATGAAAACTTTTTCTTGCCTTTTTTTTTTCAGATTTAATACTTTTCCCCATTTGCACTGACAAGCTAATGTGGCTTATTGCGTTTCCAAACACTATAGATCAGAGTAAAACTTTAAATTGTATGCCCCTATTTCCTGCAAATCAGCTAAATGTAGAGCACCTCAAATGTAAACTTCTTGGTATTTTTGCAGCTGTATGGCAATGCTCTCCAAACGTCAATGAAAACTTTTTCTTGCCTTTTTTTTTCAGATTTAACACTTTTCCCCATTTGCACTGACAAGCTAATGTGGCTTATTGTGTTTCCAAAGACTATAGATCAGAGTAAAACTTTAAATTGTATGCCCCTATTTCCTGTAAATCAGCTATTTCAACCTCCAACCTTCTTCGGGTCACATTTGTTAAAGGCCGACAAATTTAGTACAGAGATATCTTCCCAAAATGGTTTGATCTCAAAGGACAGGGTAGCTTTCTCCCTTCTGAATTCTTGGGAACGTCCTCAAAGCCCCTTTCAGAGAAATCTGTTGTTTATAGCATCAACATTAAACTCACATTCTGAAGATTCTATGCATCTCATCAATGATGAAAAGTGAGCAAATTATCTTTTCTCGAGATCTTTGATAAACATTGTAAGCTTTCTTTCACTCAACAGTACTTCTGAAAAGCATAAAGCAGTGTTTGCCTTACCTCGTATTTTCAAGTTAAGTTTGTATATGAAATTATCTAATATGTTAAGTATCTTAAAAGATATCATTGAAAAAAAAATTAGTAAAGTTTACACCTATATTATGCCTTTGAAATTTAATAGAATTTACTAAAATATTTTCTTAATCTTGTTACGCAATTGCTTCATTTTAAATGAATGAAAAGGTTAGTTCAGCGTTTACAGCCACAAAGGTGTCTTGAAATAGCCACATGTTGCTCCTGAGTCGCAGGTTGGTGACCCCTGCAACCCTAAAAGGGCTCCAACAAGGAAAATAGCCCAATGAGAAAAGGAAATAAGGAAACAGATAAAATAGTGTGCCTGTGTGTACCCTCTAGCAAGATAACTCTAACTCAAGACAGTGGAGGACCTTTGTACAGAGGTTTTAGAATTACCCAAGAATAGAGAACAATGGTTTGATTTTGGAGTGTCCTAGAAGATCTGGGATGAAATATTCATTATTTATCATTCTGGTAATTAGATTAATTAAATTGAGGATTAATTTCATCTGCTTGCTCAGGGATTCATAAGTGGTATGTGAAAATACGAGAACTTTTGTTTAGAAGAATTTACTATCCTCTTCGCACGAGAATAATCAGTCTGAGATGAATACCAATTAGTTTGTTGTTATTAAACTTGGTTTTTATGATCTTTGCAATAGACAGAGAACCCTCGGTGGAAAGAAAATAGTTCGAATTCTCTTTGAAAAGGATAATGATAAGACATTTGTCTCCGAGGCGTTCATTCCAGACATACCAAAACAGGAATTACGAAAATTGTCTTTGATCATTTGGATGCCAAGTGCACGATGACTCGATATACCTGACGGGTTAATGACATCAACAATCAGTTGAAGCTAGTGACTGAAGGCATTCCATCACGCCTTGATGCTCTCTCTCTCTCTCTCTCTCTCTCTCTCTCTCTCTGTGACAGGATTTATTCAAGAAAATATCTTTCTATTTCCCTTTACATAGTTCAATCTCTCTCTCTCTCTCTCTCTCTCTCTCTCTCTCTCTCTCTCTCTGATAAGATTTAGTCTACAACTCTTTCCATATCATTTTACAGTTCAATTCTCTCTCTCTCTCTCTCTCTCTCTCTCTCTCTCTCTCTCTGATAAGATTTAGTCTACAAAATCTTTCCATATCATTTTACAGTTCAATTCTCTCTCTCTCTCTCTCTCTCTCTCTCTCTCTCTGATAAGATTTAGTCTACAAAATCTTTCCATATCAATTTACAGTTCAACCCTCTCGCTCTCTCTCTCTCTCTCTCTCTCTCTCTCTCTCTCTGATAAGATTGTCTACAAAATCTTTCCATATCATTTTACAGTTCAATTCTCTCTCTCTCTCTCTCTCCTCTCTCTCTCTCTCTCTCTCTCTGATAAGATTTAGTCTACAAAATCTTTCCATATCATTTTACAGTTCAACCCTCTCTCTCTCTCTCTCTCTCTCTCTCTCTGATTAGACTTAGTCTACAAAATCTTTCCATATCATTTTACAGTTCAACCCTCTCTCTCTCTCTCTCTCTCTCTCTCTGATAAGACAGTCTACAATTCTCTCTCTCTCTCTCTCTCTCTCTCTCTCTCTGATAAGACAGTCTACAATTCTCTCTCTCTCTCTCTCCTCTCTCTCTCTCTCTCTCTCTCTCTCTCTCTGATAAAATTTAGTCTACAAAATATCTTTCCATATCTTTTTACAGTTCAATTCTCTCTCTCTCTCTCTCTCTCTCTCTCTCTCTCTCTCTCACTGCATCTTGTCTTTGTTCCATCAGCAATGGCATTCCCGGATTGCATTCCAAGAGCCTTCCAATCAAACAGTATTCCTTGCATCAGGTCGACTTCTAAGAACACGTAATCTTAACAAGGACATGGCATCGGAAATATGCAAATTACGTTTGCATTCAATATTCTACCGAGGAAGACAATTGTCAAGGGCAAGTGTTTGCCTCGGCTCTTTGGGACTAAAGCACAACATCTCATGCCTCCTCTTGGCAGTAGGTATAGATGTGTATGTTCGTGTATTCATAAGCACACATACACTCAACTCATCAGCTCTGTATTGATAGGCACCGACTTCTTCTTCTTCTTCTTCTTCTATGTGGGGTCGATGTTTCTGGTCAGCTTTCTCCATCTACCTCTGTCCCACACTTCATCACCGGTTAATCCCTTTGATCGAAGGTCATCCTTGATACAGTCCATCCACCTTCGCTTTAGTCTCCCTCTCCTTCTCGTTCCCTGTACCTCCATTTCCATTACTCTCCTCCCAATATACTGTTCATCTCTTCTCATGACATGACCATACCACCTCAGTCTACTTTCTTGGATCTTATCTGATAGTTTTCCAACTCCTGTGGTACCTCTAATTACCTCATTCCGTATCTTAACTCAGTGACTCAATTACTGATTAGTGAGAGTAGTACTCAACTTCTCTTATTAACAGACCAGTTGACTATAGTCAATTTCTTTTAATGAGGCGCATTTGCACTTACTCGCAGCGGTGCCCTTTTATCTCGGAAAAGTTTCCTGATCGCTGATTGGTTAGAAATCTGCCTCGCTAAAAAAAAATTGACTAGAGTTCTGTTCTTCATAGAATTCAAGGGTGGGTTTCCATGCGTAGACACTCTTCATTAACCAAGGATTGGTGTATTTTCTTATTTAAACATGTACAATTATACATTTCTCTCATGATTCACTATTCCTCATGAATCAAGTAATAGTGCATTTTCTTATCTGAGTAAATGAAAAATTATACATTTCTCCCTTAAATCACCATGAGCTAAGTACCAAATACCAAGTACCATGTACAAGTACCATACATTGCTTTTCTTGTGGGTCAAAAAGCTTTTCTGTAAAGTACCATATATGAATATTATATATCATTTTTATTCTAACTCTAAAAGTGTTTCTTTATACTTTACGGCGACAACACTGTCATCAATTAGTACAATAGCGTCTATACTTTCTAGAACCTAGTTACTCTGCACGCCAACAGTAGTCTAGATGAGTGGAGTAAACTTTACTGAATGAAATCTGACACTGAAGGAATATTGAAATACAACTCGTACGTAAAAGTCTCAAGAGGACTTGTCAAATCAATGCAGTGACTTTTGATAGTATTTTATCTAAAAATGGCGAAATCTACACATGATTATTGAACGAAATAACATAATTATGCTACGAATACCTTTCAGATTTAACTTTTAAGCTAATACATATACCTATTACACTTTAATCGTTTTGAACATAAACCTAAGATATAAATCTTTCTATTCTTCTCTCTCTCATAAACACTTTCCATTCATCTGTCTTTTACAAACAATCGTGAGTGCCAGTGAATGCCAGAATGAACCTCGTAAATATAAGATAAACAACAACGTCCGGTGCTCCCAAAGTCATCAGGCACACATCCTTTCAATTTGGCCCTCCCCCCTCCCCAATCACCCCTCCCCCCCTTCTTGACTTAACCCAGCCAAACCCCCCCCCCCACAAAAACAAAAATAAATTAAAAGAAATAAAAACGTAAGACGAAGCCAGAGTCAACAGAGGTGTTCGCCCATTTTAAAGCCGAAATTCATTTATGGAGGGTAACTAAGAGTCAGCTCGGATAAGCTAAATGGAATATGTTAATGAGGTTTTATTCAGCACTTAATTACTGAAAACCCGGGCCCTGGCTTCAGGCAGCGCGAGGAAGCCTTTGTTTCGGACACAATGCCACATTCGGACAGCTCTTTCTGCAGGAGAATAATAAAAAGGACAATGCTTAATAGGGAGCTCTCTTGCCCAGGCAAATGCTTGCACGCGCACAATTGTGTGTCTTAGTGCATTTTTGGGGAAACGGGAACCAGCTTGTTATGATTAAAAGCACTAGTTATGGATAAGGAAATGCGCTGTGTTGAGTTTGCTTGCGAGAATGCAAGGGGAATGAGAAGGAGTTGATGAAAATGTGGGATGTATGAGTTGTTGTTGTTATTATTATTATTATTATTATTATTATTATTATTACTTCCTAAGCTACAACCCTAGTTGGAAAACCGGATGTTTTAAATACAAGGGCTCCAATAGGGAAAATAGCCCAGCGAGGAAAGGAAATAATGAGAAATCACAAGAGAAGTTGAAGAAAACTAATAACATTAAAATAAATCTTTCATATATAAACTACAAAAAATTGAAAATAACAAGAGGAAGAGAAACAAGATAGAATAGTGTGGCCGAGTGCACCCTCAAGTAAGATATTTTTCTCATTTCAATGCTAATCATCAGGCGTGTTGCAACTGTGTTCCAAAATACTTTTTTGTAGCATTAGCAAGCAAATCTTTCAATAGTTTTCAAAATATAATTATAGCAAGTCTAATAACAACTCTAATGAAAGACACTATGTATGATTATAAAACTAGATTTTTAAATTAAAGGATATATTAATCGCAAGCTCTTTTCCAAATCAATGAAAGTTGAGATACTACCGCTAGAGTGTTATGGGGTCCTTTGACTGGCCAGACAGTACTACATTGGATCCTTCTCTCTGGTTACGGTTCTTTCCCTTTGCCTACACATACACCGAATAGTCTGGCCTATTCTTTAAAGATTCCCCTCTGTCCTCATACACCTAATAACACTGAGATTACCAAACAATTCTTCTCCACCCAATGAGTTAACTACTGCACTGCAATTGCTCAGTAGCTACTTTCCTCTTGGTAAGGGTAGAAGAGACTCTTTAGCTATGGTAAGCAGCTCTTCTAGGAGAAGGACACTCCAAAATCAAACCATTGTTCTCTAGTCTTGGGTAGTGCCTTGGCCTCTGTAAAATAGTCTTCCACTGTTTTAGGTTAGAGTTT
>NC_090763.1:9168088-9170204 GCF_036898095.1 Palaemon carinicauda
CCGGAAACCAATCGCTCACTTCATTTCCTATCCTTACACATGCTTTACTACCTTTGTAGAAACTTTTCACCGCTTGCAACAACCTCCCACCAACTCCAAATAACCTCATCACATTCCACATTGGTTCCCTATCAACTCTATCATACGCTTTCTCCAGATCCATGAACGCAACATACACATCCTTACCTTTTGCTAAATATTTCTCGCATATCTGCCTAACTGTAAAAATCTGATTCATACAACCCCTACCTCTTCTAAAACCACCCTGTATTTCTAAGATGTCATTCTCTGTTTTATCCTTGATCCTATTAATCATTACTCTACCATACACTTTTCCAACTACACTCAACAAACTAATACCTCTTGAATTACAACACTCATGCACATCTCCCTTACCCTTATATAGTGGTACAATACATGCACAAACCCAATCTACTGGTACCATTGACAACACAAAACACATATTAACAATCTCACCAACCATTCAAGTACAGTCACACCCCCCCTCTTTCAAAATCTGAGCTCTCACACCATCCATACCAGATGCTTTTCCTACTCTCGTTTCATCTAGTGCTCTCCTCACTTCATCTATTGTAATCTCTCTCTCATTCTCATCTCCCATCACTGGCACCTCAACACCTGCAACAGCAATTATATCTGCCTCCCTATTATCCTCAACATTCAGTAAACTTTCAAAATATTCTGCCCATCTTTTCCTTGCCCTCCTCTCCTTTTAACAACCTTCCATTTCCATCTTTCACTGTCTCTTCAATTCTTGAGCCAGCCTTCCTTACTCTCTTCACTTCTTTCCAAAACTTCTTCTTATTCTCTTCATATGATTGACCCAATCCCTGACCCCACCCCAGGTCAGCTGCCCTCTTTGCCTCACGTACCTTGCGCTTTACTACCACATTTTTCTCTTTATATTTTTCATACTTCTCTATACTATTACTCTGCAGCCATTGTTCAAAAGCCCTCTTTTTCTCTTCCACTTTTACCTTCACTCCTTCATTCCACCATTCACTGCCCTTCCTCATGCTGCCTCCAACAACCTTCTTTCCACACACATCACTTGCAATACCAACAAAATTTTCTTTTACTAACTTCCACTCCTCCTCTAAATTGCCAGTTTCTCTTACTTTCACTTCGTCATATATCATTTTCAACCTTTCCTGATATTTACTTTTTACCCCCGGTCTTATTAGCTCTTCAACCCTCACTACCTCCCTTTTACATCCACCTACTCTATTCCCCCATTCTTTTGCTACAACTAATTTTCCTTCCACCAAAAAATGATCAGACATACAGTTAGCCATACCCCTAAACACGTGCACGTCTTTCAATCTTCCAAACATTCTTTTAGTTATCAACACATAATCCATTAATGCCCTTTCTACTACTCTTCCATTTGCCACTCTTACCCATGTATACTTATTTTTATCTTTCTTTTTGAAAAAGCTATTACTTATCACCATCTCTTGCTTAACACACATATCTACCAGTCTCTCACCACTCTCATTTTCACCTGGTACGCCATAGATCCCAATGACACCTTCTACCTCTCCAGCGCCCACTCTAGCATTTAAGTCACCCATGACAACTACATAATTCCTTCTACCCAGACCTTCTACACACCTAGTTAATTCCTTCCAGAACTCATTCCGCTCTTCTTCACCTTTCTCACTACCTGGCCCATACGCACTGACAAACGCCCAACATTCCCTACCCAACTTAACCCTTACCCACATTAACCTAGATGATATCTCCTTCCATTCCACTACTTTACCTGTCATCCATTCACTCAGCAATAAAGCCACACCCTCTCTCGCTCTTCCCCCTTTCAATCCCAGACACTCTACCAGACATTTCACCAAACATCACTTCACCCTTTCCTTTTATCTTCATCTCACACAAGGCCAATACATCCATCCTTCTATTCCTAAACATACTTCCAATTTCACATCTTTTACTCTCTATCCTACTACATCCACGCACATTCAAACACCCCAAAAGTAGAGTGCGGGGAGCAGTCACTCTCCCCCCAGCTCCATCTCTTTGTCGATGTCTCACAGGATGTAGATACAGGAGAGGAGGTTCCTAGCCCCCTTGTCCCGAC
>NC_090763.1:9178204-9205704 GCF_036898095.1 Palaemon carinicauda
CTCTCTCTCTCTCTCTCTCTCTCTCTCTCTCTCTCTCTCTCTCTCTCTCTCTCTCTCTCTGTCAGCCTTCCAGCGACGATAACACCTTAGCATATATGAATGACAAAGAAATCACCTGCTTCCTTGGCTGCCTGGATGCAGGATTCCTTTTTCATATTCATGGATTTTTCTTTCAAGTTCTGATCGGCGCGCCTGAATGCTAGGCTCTGAGACTCGGCGGTCCTGATGAGTATTTGGACGCAGGAATGAATGATTTGAGAGCTCCTTCGTATGCAAGATCTTATGATCATAGGTGGAAGGATCTAGAAGGATTTGGAATTTCATGAGGGCTTGAATTACGTCCTTAGGAGTTAGTTATGGTGGATGATTGACTGATATAAAGGGTTTTATACGCTGGAGGAGTTTATGGTTTGTCATAGATACGGCTTCATACTTCCACGGGAAAATGACTTTTAACCCTTTCAGTGCTAGTGATGAGTTCAACAAAACCTCTTGTGTAGCAAAATCTTCCAAGCCTCCACAAATCAAAGCTTAATTATATTTATTGGGAAGTTTTCATCAAGATCTATCCAGTGAATACCAACTTGCTATGGTTTGGATGATTTTAAAAGATGCTTCCACTTTTCAAATTTTGATAAAGTCACCAATGGCAGTGAAAGGATTAACGTCTTTAGTATCCTCATCATCATCATCATCATCATCTCCTCCTAAGCCTATTGACGCAAAGGCCCTCGGTTAGATTTCCCCAGTCGTCTTAGTTTTTTATACAGACATATTCTTTTTTTTATGAACGCTTATACGTAGTCAAGAAAAAGACGCAATTCAGCAAAATGATTACCTCATGAAAACCATTTTGTTCAGAGAAATTTTTATTTCTTTAATAGAAAAACTTAAAACCTATCCAGAGAGAGTATTATAGGTGAACAGTCGATGGATATAATGTCGATGGACATAATATCACCTATCAAAATGTCGACGGATATACTGTCGCGGAGGAAATGCCGACATCCATTTGAAGAGGGCATAATGTCGACTCCAAAATTTTAATAACAACAACGTTATATATGATAGATACAAAAATAATATATATTTTTATGCTAATAATTTCGTTTTAAACCATTTCATCTTAGTATTATTATTATTATTATTATTATTATTATTATTATTATTATTATTATTATTATTATTATTATTATTATTATTATATCATATTAGAAAACTCTAGTGAACGCAATGTAAATGAAGATGAAGATTTGACAACGTGTTCATATAGGTAATTTTATAACAGATCCTATCAAGGACTTGATTTTCATTCCTACGAAGGACTTCATACTTGGCGGCCTAAATATGGACTTACTGCTTTAACAGGGGGACAGTCTGAAGATTTGACAAGGTAAAAGTTCATTTAGATAATTTTGTAGCAGATCCTATCAAGGAATTGATTTCCATTCCTACGAAGGACTCTCATACTTGGCGGCCTAAATATGGACTTAGTGCTTTAACAGGGGGACAGTCTAAAGATTTGACAAGGTAAAAGTTCATTTAGGTAATTTTGTAGCAGATCCTATCAAGGACTTGATTTTCATTCCTACGAAGGACTTCATACCTGGCGGCCTAAATATGGACTTAGTGCTTTAACAGGGGGACAGTCTAAAGATTTGACAAGGTAAAAGTTCATTTAGGTAATTTTGTAGCAGATCCTATCAAGGAATTGATTTCCATTCCTACGAAGGACTCTCATACCTGGCGGCCTAAATATGGACTTAGTGCTTTAACAGGGGGACAGTCTAAAGATTTGACAAGGTAAAAGTTCATTTAGGTAATTTTGTAGCAGATCCTATCAAGGACTTGATTTCCATTCCTACGAAGGACTCTCATACCTGGCGGCCTAAATATGGACTTACTGCTTTAACAGGGGGACAGGGTGAGTTTATGCTAATCTACATAAATAGAATAACTGTACAAAAGTCTTTATTTTCAGAGGTAAAGGGAAATATAAATATCACCAAATTATCAGATATCACAAAAGCAGACTTGAAACCGTTGATAAAGATTAAAATGATAAATATGACTTCATAAACATCGACGACTAGATAGCATCGAAATATCTCTGTTCAGATTGTAAAGTAATAAGTTAAAAAGGGATTACCTAAAAGTAGCAAGAATAGAATAATAACAAAATTTCGATTTCTGACACCCACTTTTATTGTAAAGCAATAAGTTAAAAAGGACTACCTATAAGTAGCAAGACTAGAATAATAATGAAATTTTTATTTCTGACAAACCAGTCAATAAGCTAAAATGGATTACCTAAAAGTAGCAAGACTAGAATAATAATGAAATGTTTATTTCTGACAACCAGTCAATAAGCTAAAATGAATTACCTAAAAGTAGCAAGACTAGAATAATAATGAAAATTTTATTTCTGACAAACCAGTCAATAAGCTAAAATGGATTACCTAAAAGTAGCAAGACTAGTATAATAATGAGATTTTTATTTCTGACAACCAGTTAATAAGTTAAAAGGGATTACCTAAAAGTAGCAAGACTAGAATAATAATGAAATTTTTATTTCTGACAACCAGTTAACAAGTTAAAAGGGATTACCTAAAAGTAGCAAGACTAGAATAATAATGACATTTTTTATTTCTGACAAACCAGTCAATAAGCTAAAATGGATTACCTAAAAGTGGCAAGACTAGAATAATAATGACATTTTTATTTCTGACAACCAGTCAATAAGCTAAAAGGGATTACCTAGAAGTAGCAAGACTAGAATAATAATGAGATTTTTATTTCTGACAACCAGTCAATAAGTTAAAAGGGATTACCTAAAAGTAGCAAGACTAGAATAATAATGACATTTTTATTTCTGACAACCAGTCAATAAGCTAAAAGGGATTACCTAGAAGTAGCAAGACTAGAATAATAATGAAATTTTTATTTCTGACAACCAGTCAATAAGTTAAAAGGGATTACCTAAAAGTAGCAAGACTAGAATAATAATGAAATTTTTATTTCTGACAACCAGTTAATAAGTTAAAAGGGATTACCTAAAAGTAGCAAGACTAGAATAATAATGACATTTTTATTTCTGACAAACCAGTCAATAAGCTAAAATGGATTACCTAAAAATGGCAAGACTAGAATAATAATGACATTTTTATTTCTGATAACCAGTAGATAAGTTAAAAGGGATTACCTAGAAGTAGCAAGACTAGAATAATAATGAGATTTTTATTTCTGACAACCAGTCAATAAGTTAAAAGGGATTACCTAAAAGTAGCAAGACTAGAATAATAATGAGATTTTTATTTGTGACAACCAGTCAATAAGTTAAAAGGGATTACCTAAAAGTAGCAAGACTAGAATAATAATGAGATTTTTATTTCTGACAACCAGTCAATAAGTTAAAAGGGATTACCTAAAAGTAGCAAGACTAGAATAATAATGAGATTTTTATTTCTGACAACCAGTCAATAAGTTAAAAGGGATTACCTAAAAGTAGCAAGACTAGAATAATAATGAAATTTTTATTTCTGACAACCAGTCAATAAGTTAAAATGGATTACTTAAAAGTAGCAAGACTAGAATAATCATGAAATTTTTATTTGTGACAACCAGTCAATAAGTTAAAAGGGATTACCTAAAAGTAGCAAGACTACAATAATAATGAGATTTTTATTTCTGAAAACCAGTCAATAAGTTAAAAGGGATTACCTAAAAGTAGCAAGACTAGAATAATAATGAGATTTTTATTTCTGACAACCAGTCAATAAGTTAAAAGGGATTACCTAAAAGTAGCAAGACTAGAATAATAATGAGATTTTTATTTGTGACAACCAGTCAATAAGTTAAAGGGATTACCTAAAAGTAGCAAGACTAGAATAATAATGAAATTTTTATTTGTGACAACCAGTCAATAAGTTAAAAGGGATTACCTAAAAGTAGCAAGACTAGAATAATAATGAAATTTTTATTTGTGACAACCAGTCATTAAGTTAAAATGGATTACCTAAAAGTAGCAAGACTAGAATAATAATGAGATTTTTATTTCTGACAACCAGTCAATAAGTTAAAATGGATTACCTAAAAGTAGCAAGACTAGAATAATAATGAATTTTTTATTTGTGACAACCAGTCAATAAGTTAAAGGGGATTAGCTAAAAGTAGCAAGACTAGAATAATAATGAAATTTTTATTTCTGACAACCAGTCAATAAGTTAAAAGGGATTACCTAAAAGTAGCAAGACTAGAATAATAATGAAATTTTTATTCTGACAACCAGTCAATAACTTGAAAGGGATTACCTAAAAGTAGCAAGACTAGAATAATAATGAGATTTTTATTTCTGACAACCAGTCAATAAGTTAAAAGGGATTACCTAAAAGTAGCAAGACTAGAATAATAATGAGATTTTTTATTTCTGACAACCAGTCAATAAGTTAAAAGGGATTACCTAAAAGTAGCAAGACTAGAATAATAATGAGATTTTTATTTGTGACAACCAGTCAATAAGTTAAAAGGGATTACCTAAAAGTAGCAAGACTAGAATAATAATGAGATTTTTATTTGTGACAACCAGTCAATAAGTTAAAAGGGATTACCTAAAAGTAGCAAGACTAGAATAATAATGAGATTTTTATTTGTGACAAACCAGTCAATAAGTTAAAAGGGATTACTTAAAAGTAGCAAGACTAGAATAATAATGACATTTTTATTTCTGACAAACCAGTCAATAAGCTAAAATGGATTACCTAAAAGTAGCAAGACTAGAATAATAATGAGATTTTTATTTGTGACAACCAGTCAATAAGTTAAAAGGGATTACCTAAAGTAGCAAGACTAGAATAATAATGAGATTTTTATTTGTGACAACCAGTCAATAAGTTAAAAGGGATTACCTAAAAGTAGCAAGACTAGAATAATAATGAAATTTTGATTTGTGACAACCAGTCAATAAGTTGAAAGGCATTACCTAAAAGTAGCAAGACTAGAATAATAATGAAATTTTGATTTGTGACAACCAGTCAATAAGTTAAAAGGCATTTCCTAAAAGTAGCAAGACTAGAATAATAATGAAATTTTGATTTGTGACAACCAGTCAATAACTTGAAAGGCATTACCTAAAAGTAGCAAGACTAGAATAATAATGAAATTTTGATTTGTGACAACCAGTCAATTAGTTAAAAGGGATTACCTAAAAGTAGCAAGACTAGAATAATAATGAGATTTTTATTTCTGACAACCAGTCAATAAGTTAAAAGGGATTACCTAAAAGTAGCAAGACTAGAATAATAATGAGATTTTTATTTCTGACAACCAGTCAATAAGTTAAAAGGGATTACCTAAAAGTAGCAAGACTAGAATAATAATGAGATTTTTATTTCTGACAACCAGTCAATAAGTTAAAAGGGATTACCTAAAAGTAGTAAGACTAGAATAATAATGAGATTTTTATTTCTGACAACCAGTCAATAAGTTAAAAGGGATTACCTAAAAGTAGCAAGACTAGAATAATAATGAGATTTTTATTTCTGACAACCAGTCAATAAGTTAAAAGGCATTACCTAAAAGTAGCAAGACTAGAATAATAATGAAATTTTTATTTCTGACAACCAGTCAATAAGTTAAAAGGCATTACCTAAAAGTAGAAAGACTAGAATAATAATGAAATTTTTATTTCTGACAACCAGTCAATAAGTTAAAAGGCATTACCTAAAAGTAGAAAGACTAGAATAATAATGAAATTTTTATTTCTGACAACCAGTCAATAAGTTAAAAGGCATTACCTAAAAGTAGCAAGACTAGAATAATAATGAAATTTTTATTTCTGACAAACCAGTCAATAAGCTAAAATGGATTACCTAAAAGTAGCAAGACTAGAATAATAATGAAATTTTTATTTCTGACAACCAGTCAATAAGTTAAAAGGGATTACCTAAAAGTAGCAAGACTAGAATAATAATGAGATTTTTATTTCTGACAACCAGTCAATAAGTTAAAAGGCATTACCTAAAAGTAGAAAAACTAGAATAATAATGAAATTTTTATTTCTGACAACCAGTCAATAAGTTAAAAGGCATTACCTAAAAGTAGCAAGACTAGAATAATAATGAAATCTTTATTTCTGACAAACCAGTCAATAAGCTAAAATGGATTACCTAAAAGTAGCAAGACTAGAATAATAATGAAATTTTTATTTTTGACAACCAGTCAATAAGTTAAAATGGATTACCTAAAAGTAGCAAGACTAGAATAATAATGAAATTTTTATTTTTGACAACCAGTCAATAAGCTAAAATGGATTACCTAAAAGTAGCAAGACTAAAATAATAATGAGATTTTGATTTCTGACAACTAATTAATAAGTTAAAAGGGATTACCTAAAAGTAGCAAGACCAGAATAGTAATGAAATTTTAATTTCTGACACCCACTTTTATTGTAAACCAATAAGTTACAAAGGACTACTTAAAAGTAGCAAGACTAGATTAATAATGAAATTTTAATTTCTGACACCCACTTTTATTGTAAAGCAATAAGTTAAAAAAGACTACTTACAATTATGAGGAATAGAGTAATAATGAAATTTTAATTTCTGACACCCACTTTTATTGTAAAGCAATAAGTTAAAAGGGACTACCTAAAATTAGCAAGACTAGAATAACAATGAAATTTTAATTGCTGACACCTACTTTTATTGTAAATCAATACGTTACAAAGGACTACTTAAAAGTAGCAAGACCAGAATAATAATGAAATTTTAATTTCTGACACCCAATTTTATTGTGAAGCAATAAGTTAAAAAGGACTACCTAAAAGTAGCAAGACTAGAATAATAATGAAATTTTAATATCTGAAACTCTTTTATTGTAAAGCAATAAGTTAAAAGGGGGCTACCTAAAATTAGCAAGACTAGATTAATAATGTAATTTTAATTTCTGACACCCACTTTAATTTGGGCTCCATTTAACAGTGGATTTAAAATCTTTCACTCCATCTAATTCTATTTATCCTTTCTAAACTCATTTCAAGCATTGATTGCGGCTACACTCGGGCACACTATCCTATGTTACTTCTCTTCCTCTTATTCTATTTAAAAGGTTTTCTAGTTTATATATGGAAGATTTATTTTAATGATGTTACTGTTCTTGAAATATTTTATTTTATTTATTTCCTTTCCTCACTGGGCTATTCTGCTTGTTGGAGCCCTTGGGCTTATAACATCCTGCTTTTCCAGCTAGGATTGTAGCTCAGTAAGTAATACTAATAATAAAAAGCTGAGTTCTAGGCTCGGATAGATGCCACGCGGTTTTTGTCAGCGTGGATTAAAAATCAACAGAGATCAGCGAGGCCCTACACTCGCTGTTAGCTAGGATATAGTGATTTACTGGCCACCTGCATTGCTAACCCGCGCGGTTCCAATACAGTGGCTAATAGAAACTAGAAGTCCGCTCGGGTAAAATCCTCTCGTGCAGATGTCTCCTAATGAGCGGATATATATCCAAACGGAAAATAACCGCACGAGTGAAGCGCGCCCAAAACCTAAAAATCATGATGTATGAATCATGCATGGTATTTAAAGATAATAATAATAATAATAATAATAATAATAATATTGATAATCAAAAGCCACAGTAATGTTAAAATATATTATTGTAAAATGGTAAAATTATACAAGGAGAGACTTTCGGATACTGCTCCGTATCCCTCTTCAGTCCTACTGACGGTTAAACAATGGAGTGATCGTTACAACAGTGAAAACAAATAATTATTTGTTTTCACTGTTGTAACGATCACTCCATTGTTTTTGTTTTCACTGTTGTAACGATCACTCCATTGTTTAACCGTCAGTAGGACTGAAGAGGGATACGGAGCAGTATCCGAAAGTCTCTCCATGTATAATTTTACCATTTTACAATAATATATTTTAACATTACTGTGGCTTTTGATTATCAATATTATAGCCTCGTTACGGAGGTTCCTTAGTTCAATAATAATAATAATAATAATAATAATAATAATAATGAATACACTAACGCCAGAAACAAAATTATAAGGCTATCTGTTTTAAACATTAAACTTTTAAATATAATGCAATTGTCAACTACATAAAAATGCAAACCTTTTTATATATAATTTATGATGTATTTGTATACAATTCTTGACAGGTTTGTCCTTAATCACAAAAATATAATTTGCAATAAATTAACCATTTCAAGGATATTATGAAGAAATTGTGAGACAAAATAATAAGGAAAATGAACAACTTTCGAATACAATTTATGATGTATTTGTATGAAATTCTTCACATGTCTATCCTTAAGCCTTGAAATGTATTTTGAAATATATTAATCATTTCAAGGATATCATGAAGAAATTGTGAAAAAAAAAATAATGCACAATTTATGATGTATTTGTATAAAATTCTTCACATGTTTGTCCTTCATCGTGAAATATAATTTGCAATAAATAAACCAATTCAAGGATATTATAAAGAAATTATAAAGCCCAAAGATTTTTTTTATATAAAAAAATATGATATTAAAGACTTTTTAGTCAATAAAGAACTGAGCAAGATTAGAACGGCTACTGCTTAAACAGTCTAATATCCATTAATTAACGATCTTCTGAATACAATAACTAAAATGTAAATGATAACTAATTAATGGAAATTAATGAGCTTATTAACGGATACAATGCAGTTGCGCGATGTTTAATTGACTATAATCTGCATATGCATTCTCTTGAAATTTATAATCATAGGCTATAATCTAGTGTCGCTAAGCATCAAACATATGAAGGAAGGAATCTAGGGGATATATATACTTATAAAAAATATATATACACATATAAATGTATGTATCTATATATATATATATTATAATATATATATATATATATATATATATATATATATATATATATTATATGGATATAATATATATACATATATATCTATATATATATACGCATATATATATACTTATATACATAAATATATATATATATATATATATATATATATATATATATATATATACTTATATATATGGTGTATGAATATATGCATATATATAGTTATATATACATATATATACTTATATATATACTTATATATATATAGTGTATGAATATATGCATATATATAAATATATATACATATATAATATATATATATATATATATATATATATATACTTATATATATGGTGTATGAATATATGCATATATATATAGATATATATACATATATATATATATATACATATATATATATATAATATATATATATGTATATACTTATATATAATGTATGAATATATGCATATATATAAATATATATACATATATATATGTATGTATATATATATATATATATATATATATATATATATATATTTATATGTATATATATATATATATATATATATATATATATATATATATAGTTAAGATAGTTTCCATAGTAGTGGTTATTTAAGATATTATTTAAAAATACAAATATAATTGTAGTAGTATAACATATTAAGGCTCGAACAGAAATAATTATGCAAGTATTAAATAAACACTCAAGAGTGTCAGCAAGAGATAGGATGATAGTCATAATGAAAAATATGATATAAAAAACCTAATAAGATAAACAAGGTCCTTACAAACGGGTTCTATTTTTCTGAAGAAACTAGTTTAAAAAGACTTTTAAGAATGGCATGCATGAAAATGAGGTACCACCAAAGTTGGATTAAAATTCTAAACAAGATGGAAGTTTTCTCACAGCCTGGATAACTTCTCTTTTCCTTGGATTATTCATTATTCAAAGTTCCCATTATATGTTTACCTATTTTGTGTATTAGTTTAAGTTGAATATTTCAGCTATAAAGGACTTTGCAGGCCATAGAATATATTAGTGAGAGAGAGAGAGAGAGAGAGAGAGAGAGAGAGAGAGAGAGAGAGAGAGAGAGAGAGAGAGAGAGAGAGAGAGAGAGAGAAATAATTAACACAATCTTATTTATAGATGATAAAGTTGATATGTTTCAGAGAGAGAGAGAGAGAGAGAGAGAGAGAGAGAGAGAGAGAGAGAGAGAGAGAGAGAGAGAGAGATCACTGTTAAAATTTATTCATATATGATAAAGAAACTGTTTAATGTTAATATGTTGGGAGAGAGAGAGAGAGAGAGAGAGAGAGAGAGAGAGAGAGAGAGAGAGAGAGAGAGAGCGAGAGAGAGCACTGTGACAATTAATTAACAAACATAATTTTATTCATATATGATAATGAAACTGCAAATGTTAATATGTTTTAAATATATAACTATGAAAATCTCTTAATGTACTTCCACTGATCGCAAATAATCCGAAAAACCGTATAAAATAGATCATCCTTGGATATATTATTCAATATAATTCATAATTCTATCCCTTTAACGCAGCGAAAGGTCATAGAATTTCCTTGTAAGAATATTCCTCCCTTCCCTGAAACGTAATAGGAATAAATCCCTTGGAAAGGAAGAGCGCTCTTTAATGGGAAAATGCAGACTCAGCAGTTATTCACAGCTTCAGAACCTAATTCTATCTCATGGGGGAAGGGGGAAAATCGAGTTTAGCGGTGAAGGAGAATAAGGGTTAAAGAAGGGGAGAGGGGGTTGAGTTGAGGTTATCAGTTCCAACGTAGTGGAAAATTGCAATCTTGATGGGAAGGGGACCGCGCTAGAGGTCGCAGTGTCGCACTTATGGCGATGCATTGCGATATTAGTGGGATGCGTTTGCTGTTGTGCTTTTACTCTTTGATATATAAAAACTTTTAAACTTTTGTTGTATTTATATGTATATATATATATATATATATATATGTGTGTGTGTGTGTGTGTGTGTGTGTGTGTGCGTATGTATATATGTATTTGTATATATATATATATATATATATATATATATATATATATATGTGTGTGTGTGTGTGCGTATGTATATATGTATTTGTATATATATACATATATATATATATATATATATATATATATATGTATAAAACACGATATATATATATACATATATATATGTATATACATATATATATATATATATATATATATATATATATATACATATATATATATATATATATATATGTATATATCTATATATATAACACATGATATATAAATAAACACACACATACAGAGTGTATATATATATATATATATATATATGTATATATCTATATATATAACACATGATATATAAATAAACACACACATACAGAGTGTATATATATATATATATATATATATATATATATATATATATATATATATACATATATACTTACATATATAAGTATATTAATACCTATAAAAACATCCCTATTGAATAACAACAATAATAATTACATTGATAAATTATTGCTCTACCCAGCTTATACACCTTGATTGAACCTCATCTTTATCACAGCAACGTTTAGATAATTTCCCCCAAAACATTCGATTGCACTTCTATCCACTTAAAGTTAGTGATTATCTTTAAACAAGAACTGATATGAATATGCATTTTTCCTTTACGTTGGGTTGCAACAAATTTCACTTGTAACCATAAGCAACATCAAGTAATCGGTGAGGTGAACGAACTCGAAGCCACTTGGCTTTTAGGGACGAGAACATATTCCTCTTGGGGCTGAGGCTTGGAGGTGGAGGGTTGGATGGTCTGAGCAACCGGGACCGGCAACATCGAAAGAAAATTTCAGTCCGTTTAATGACTTCCTGGTAAAATCACAGCTGTAATCTAGATAATGGAGTCCTAGTATTACATCATACAAGTTGTATTATGAGATTTCAATTTGCCATCAATTGGTTGTGTTCATCCAATTTTAATGTCAACTTTCAGGCTAACAATAACTTTCGTAATTGAGGAATTGGTTGAGCCAATAAATCCATAGAAGTTTTAATCATAGTATCATCATCATTGTTGTTGTTGTTGTTGTTGTTGTCGTTGTTGTTGTTGTTCAACTCTCCAAAAAGATTTCAATGGTATAGTTCGATATCATCCTCACAATTCCTTAAGCATTTATCATTTATTATCCAGCCCTAATCTAAGTGCTTTCTCCACCCACGTCACAATAGAAGGCTTGTAATATCCAAATAATTCCATGAGCTCTTATTATAAATTCTGAAGCTCTTATTATCACCCACCCATTCCTCTTCACAAAGGAATCCTTCACCTCTCCGAAATATTGATTATGCATTTTACATTTCTTTTTTCAGGGCTTATATAAATATTGCAAATGGAAGGTTTCAATTATCTATTTCCTTAAGCTTTTATAATGTTTTTTCCAACTCTCCTCTAATCCAACTTGCCCCATCCCATTTTGAAATGAACGATTTAGATGATTCTATTAATTTGTTGAATCATTAGTATTTCTTCTACTTCACCACTCTCCTTCCCCTTTCCCAAATGGAGAGTTTTAAACTATTCTATTAAATCATTATGCCTTTCACGTTCCCTTTTCAGACCTCACCAGAACCCTCTAGTCTCCCATTCCTAATGGAATCTTTCAGTTACCCCATTAATTCCTTAATTCTTTAACATTTCCTCTGATATAGTCTTACTTCTAATACAAGACTTCAACCCTCTACTCTCCCATTCCTAATGGAATCTTTCAGTTACCCCATTAATTCCTAAATTTCTTAACATTTCCTCTGATATAGTCTTACTTCTAATCAAAGACTTCAACCCTCTACTCCCCTTTTCCTAATGGAATCTTTCAGTTACCCCATTAATTCCTTAATTCTGTAACATTTCCTCTGATATAGTATTATTTCTAATCCAAGATTCAACCCTCTACTCCACCATTCCTAATGGAACATTTCAGTTACCCCATTAATTCCTCAATTTCTTAACATTTCCTCTGATATAGTCTTACTTCTAATCCAAGGTCTCATCCCTCTATTCCCCCATTCCTAATGGAACGTTTCAGTTACCCCATTAATTCCTTAATTTTGTAACATTTCCTCTGATATAGTCTTACTTCTAATCCAAGACTTCAACCCTCTACTCCCCCATTTCTGATGGAATCTTTCAGTTACTCCACTTACTCATTAAATTTTTAATATTTCCTCTGATATAGTCTTACTTCTAATCAAAGACTTCCTCCCTCTACTCCCCCATTTCTAATGGAATCTTTCAGTTACTCCACTTACTCATTAAATTTTTAATATTTCCTCTGATATAGTCTTACTTCTAATCAAAGACTTCCTCCCTCTACTCCCCCATTTCTAATGGAATCTTTCAGTTACTCCACTTACTCATTAAATTTTTAACATTTCCTCTGATATAGTCTTACTTCTAATCAAAGACTTCCTCCCTCTACTCCCCCAATTCTAATGGAATCCTTTAGTTACCACATTAATTTCTTAATTTCTTAACATTTCCTCTGATCTATAGTCTTCCCTCTAATACAAGTCTTCAAGTACCCCATTAATTCTAAGACGTTTTTTCTTATAATGAGACTGGGCATAAACGAGGCTGTTGTACATCAGCCTTCCCTTGTTCTAGTAGTCTCTTGTTTTTCGCATATGGACTTCTCACAGGTCAAGATCTCATGAAGATTTTAATGCAGGTCAAAAGCTAAACCAAATAAGAGAAGTTTCGTGGAAAGGTCATGACATTGTCTGCCTTAAACTTTATCCTTCACATTTATTTAGGTGTTTTTATCACTGTTTTTACTTAATGATTAAGGTAATATTATGGAATTGCATTTTCAAATTAAGTTGATCGTAGTATCGTACATCAATAGCCAAAACCTAACAACAAACAACAAACAACAACCATTAAAAACTGATGATAAATGAATAAATATTAAGAAAAACCAATAGAATATTAATGTGAATATGAGAGAAAAAAAATATTCACTTCAGGCTTTGGAGAAGACGTTAAAAAAATACCTTCTGATAAATTTTATTGTTTTATAAAGAAAATATTTATAAAATAGGAGGCATTTGTCATCAACTTTATGATTTCAAAGGTTTCTTATCCAACATATTTTAAGGAATAGAATTGGAGATGTTTCTATAAGCAATAGGTGTATGAGTTAATTTCTACAATAGTTAATAGTAGGACGTTTGGGCTAGAAAAGATCTTTATGAGATTTCAAGAATTATAGAATGTTTGAGCTGAAATAATAAAAGAAAAATCTTGGCCAGACTTAGAGACCGTTGTGAGAAATGCCAAGAATTACAGGATGTTTGAGCTAGAAATGATGAAAGAAAAATCTTGGCCGGATAGGAAGACTTTTATGAGAAAATCCAAGAATTATGATTATAAAGAAGTTATTATTCATACACAGAAGCTTTATCGAGGAAGTCTACATAATAGTAGTAATATATTCTTATTATTATTATTATTATTAGTAGTAGTAGTAGTAGTAGTAGTAGTAGATACCAAGCTACAACCCTAATTGGAAAAGCAGGATGCTATAAGCCCAAGGGATCCAACAGGGAAAAGAGCTCAGTGAGAAAAGGAAATTAGGAAATATAATACAAGAGAAGTTTAAGAATGATAACAAAATTAGAATAAATCTATTATATATAAACTATAAAAACTTCTAAGTAACAAGAGGAAGAGAAATAAGATAGATTAGTGTGCTTCAGTGTACCCTAAAGCAATAGAACTCTAACCCAAGACAGTGGAAGACCATGGTACAGAGGCTATGGTACTATCCAAGAATAGAGAACAATGGTTTGATTTTGGAGTGTCCTTCTCCTAGAAGAGCCGTTTACCATAGCTAAAGAGTCTCCTCTACCCTTACCAAGAGGAGAGTAGCCACTGGACAACTAGGGTGTGGTAATTAACCCCTTGAGTGAAAAAGAATTGTTATAAAAACAAATAAATAAAAAAATTATAAACGAATTTTTTTTTTTTAATTCGGTAATATTCTTTTCTGTTAAAAATCTATAAGCCTTAAAGAAACGTTTTATTAATAATCTGTAAATTTTAATGTACCTTTGTTGCAATCATTTATTTTATGAAGTCATTATGGATAACTGAAAAACTATCTTTTAACCCCTCAATTATAGATACTTACATTTATTAGTACTTATATTCTGTATATATATATATATATATATATATATATATATATATATATATATATATATATATATATATATATTATACACACATGTATATATATATATATATATTGAAATCTAAGATGCGACCAACCAAAGGGTATGATAAATATGCTGTGGGCCATTAAGCATCCGAAAACTAGATTAATGATTTTTTTTTTACGAGAAGTTTTATTTCTTTTTTTCACTGAAGTAATCTATCTAAAAAATAATTATGATGAGATTACGCCATTGTACTTCATTTATTCATGTCATTTCTTCAGTGAATAAATCACTTAGGAAAAGTAAATTTCTAGAATTAATATCATAATAAAGAGAAAGAAATTTCTATGGTTATTAATATAAGTTTGTCAGCTGAATTTCTAGATATTTTGATAGTGTTGAAATGGAAATTAACAGTTGATAAACATAACATGACATTAAGTGACTTAGTTATGTATAGTTTACCAGGATAAAATGACTGAATGTCCTTTAGAGAGTTGGGTTCCCCTGCTGTATAGGACCAAAAAAGCAGCACTTAAAGAAAAGTATCTTGAAATAAAATAAAAAGAAACCTAATGCTCACCACCAACATAATTCTTTATTCAACTCACTGCTATAAAACTTTTTCCTCTTCAATTGGAATATACCCACATCTAGTTCTCGGATTTTGTATTTTTTAATTTCACCAGACAACTTCGATTCCAACATACCTTTGAAGCTTTCAAAAAGTTATACCAATCCGAAAAAAGATGTATTCAGATATATTGGTTTCACTCCAAATCAAATCAATATTTATATATTATTGACTTCAAAGGAGAATCTTCAAAGGGACTCGCATAAAGGGATCTCACGTCCGGATCACGGATTCAGAGGGCCAACTCAAGCCGGAAGTAGGATATGAATAATTGATTGAATTTGCAATCGGAAATGGCAACATCATGTACTGAGTCATCAATTGCTTTTTTTTTTAATGTATTATATATCAATGAAAATATTAATCTTTAATTTTATTTAAACACTTCCTGATTTCAAGTCTCTTTTCGTGAGCAAACGTCACTTGTCCTTTACAGTCTGGGACCGAGGTAGCAGTGGCCTATTGGAAACTTCCTTGCCTGGCGCTCTGATAGATTTGGGTTCGAGACCCGCTCAAGCTCGATAGTTTCTTGTTGTGACCATAACCTATAGGGAAGTCTATAAGTATACCTATTGAGTCATCAGCAGCCATTGCGTGGTTCTGCCTGGTCCTAGCTTGGGTGGAGAGGGTCTTGAGGGCTGATTCTATATATACATATATATATATATATATATATATATATATACATATATATATATATATATATATATATATATATATATATATACATACTTATATATATATGTATATATATATATATATACAGTATATATGTATATATATACACACATATACACACACATATATATATGTATATATATACACACATACATACACACATATATATATATATATATATATATATATATATATATATATATGTATATATACATATATGTACATATAATGTGTATATATATATATATACATATGTATATATATACATATATGTATATATAATGTGTATATATATATGTATATATATATATATCAATATTCTTATTAATATTTATATATATAAATATATATATATATACATATATATATATACATATTTATATATAGGCTACATATATACATGTACATATATATATATATATATATATATATATATATATATATATATATATATATATATATATATATATATATACGGTCAGTCTCTAGGGCATTGCTATTACCCCTTACCTCCACCATTCACGAGGGCCCTTTAAACACGCACGCGCATTTATGGCATCAAGTAAAACATCCAAACGATCATCTTTTCCGGTACATCTAATTAGTTATTAGGACCACAGCCTTTTCCCTGCCTTTCTGTAGAAGACAGGTTCAATTATTCCTCTTAATTATATCCATCAAAAGTTTTTTTTTTTTTTTTAATTTCTTGACCATACCGCACAGCTCAACCCTTCAACGATAACAAGTCATTAGTTCCTCTACGAGTCTAATCTGCTTATCTAATCAGACCATTTTAAGTTCTCTGATTGGATTTGTAATGAATTTTACTCAGTCTGATATCTTTTGTTCTCTCATGATTGTGGTTTAGCTCAGGGTTGACAGTTTGTCCTTTTTTTAGGCTAAAAAACCTCAAATTTGAACTTTTTTTTTTTTTTTTAGATTCGTTGGGCTTCAGTGATATGAAAAAAGTCGGGTCTTAAATACCATATATTTTGCCTTTTTCTATTAATGGGTTGGCCTTTTAAAGCTTCTGCTGTTTAGAAGTTAGCCTTTTCACATTTAGAAAACCTGATAACCCTGCGGCTTGTCTTCCCTAACATTGAATTATTACAAGGCTTATTATCCGGAGATGATAATTGTCTACGTACTTTGGTTGATTTAATTCTTTAAAGATTCAATATCTCATTTCAAGAATTACAGATTTTTATGTTTTAAATTTTAAACAGTGAATTAATATTTGATATTTATATGTACTTTGATTTAGTTCTTTAAAGATCCAACATTTCATTTCAAGAATTACCGATTCTTGTTTCAAGTTTTAAACAGTGAATTAATAATGGATATTTATATGTGCTTTGTCTGATTTAATTCTTTAAATTTCCAACATTTCATTTCAAGAATTACCGATTCTTGTTTCAAGTTTTAAACAGTGAATTAATAATGGATATTTATATGTGCTTTGTCTGATTTAATTCTTTAAAGTTCCAACATTTCATTTCAAGAATTACGGATTTTTATGTTTTAGGTTTTAAAAAGTAAATTAATATTTGATATTTATATGTACTTTGATTTAATTCTTTAAAGATCTAACATTTAATTTCAAGAATTACCGATTCTTGTTTTAAGTTTTAAACAGTGAATTAATATTGGATATTTATATGTACTTCGTCTGATTTGATCCTTTAAAAAACCAACATTTCATTTCAAGAATTGAGGATTTTTATGTTACAAGTTTTAAAAAGTGAATTGATAATTGATATTTACACCAATAAATATCCGTTAAAAAAGTTTGTCTAGGGTTTACACAAATAAAAAAAACAACAAGAACCCTATTAAACATTCGTCTGATATATTTCTTTTATGATTCAAAATTTAATTTCAAGAACTTAGGATTTTTTAAGTTATAAGTTTTAAATTGTGAATTATTAAAATATTATATTTACACAATAATCAAGTTTCCTTCGAGTGTAAACAAATATCAAATATCACATTGATAAAGAAAGAAAAACAACAATCCTACTGAATATTTGTATGATTTAATTATTTAAAGATCCAACACTTCATTTCAAGAATTACGGATTTTTTTACTTATAAGTAAATAGTGAATCAGTAATAGTTCCTATTTATACCAATAAATAACTGTAAAAAGTAATAATAGTTCCTATTTATAGCAATATATAGCTGCATAAAAGATTGTTTAGGGTTTAAACAAAAAAATACAAGAACCTTATTCGTCTGATTTCTATCTTTTAAGATACAACATCTCATTTCAAAAATTAGGAATATTTATATTGAAAGGTTTATATTACGAATTATAGTTTATATTTACACATGAAACTAACTGAAATGGAAGAACTCTAAATTAATATCCGCCATACAAATAATGAAACGTAAATATACTCAGTGTTTAAACAAATATTAAATATCACTTTGATAAACAAGGAACAGCATGAACGCCATTGGACATTCAGTCATGGATAGAATTAAATTATCTGTGTATGGTTGTATGTGTGGAGAGAGAGAGAGAGAGAGAGAGAGAGAGAGAGAGAGAGAGAGAGAGAGAGAGAGAGAGAGAGAGATCTTACTGTAACCAGATGGGGTATGCCAATAGTATATGAGGAACGTTATACTATTCTCTATTTGTCTGTTTATATAAGAGAGAGAGAGAGAGAGAGAGAGAGAGAGAGAGAGAGAGAGAGAGAGAGAGAGAGAGAGAGAGAGAGAGAGGAGAGAGAGAGAGCGTATAAAAAATAATTAAAACCATTACTTTCCTTGTCTTTTAATTACTTATACTATGGAATCACCCCATCAAATAAACATAAATTTATGCTTATATACATATATGCATATTAAAAAGAAAAGCATTTAACGGTATAATAGCACATTCACATAACAAAAGAATGAACTAATGTATATAAAGAAAACCAAAATTACATAAATAAATATATATACAAGTATTCAAATAAGAAACCGAAAAGAACATTATTATTATTACTATTATCATTATTATTATTATTAGTAGTAGTAGTAGCAGTAGTAGTAGTAGTAGTTGTAGTAGTAGTAGTAGTAGTAGTAGAAATAGTATTGTTGTTGTTGTTGTTGTTGTTGTTGTTGTTACTAGCTAAGCTACAGCCACAGTTAGAAAAAGCAGAATGCTATAAGACGAAGGGCTCCAACAAGGAAAAATACCTCAGAGAGGAAAGGAAAACAAGGAAATAAACAAACTATAAGCAAAATATTGAATCAAAACACCATATCTCAGAAACAGCAACAACATTAAAAATACATCATTCATAAATCAACCATAAAAAGAGTCTTATGTCCGCCTGTTCAAAAAAAAAAAAAAAAAAAAAAACAGTTTAGAATAAATATGAATGAATAGATAAAATCAAACCAATCCATTTGAAATGAACCCACATGCAAAGTGCTGTGCAGTCCGCCGACATCTCGCAAGCAGTTGCTTTCCTAGAGTCATAAATTTTCCGAAAGCAAAGGGTTATGCAAGTCTTCTCTCCCGCTGTTATTTACAAGAATGCTCTCTTGCGTTTCACACTGCAACTGAGATATTGCAGCTGGAAAAGCGTGGCATAAAAGAATGGTTGGAATATGTAGGTAATCGATTGAAAATATAATATATAACGGAGTTTGTTACTAAATAAAAAAAGTCCATCTTTATTCCCTTCTGCTCATTTTATCTATCTATCTATCTAGCTTGCTATATATATATATATATATATATATATATATATATATATATATATATATATATATATATATATATATATATATATACATACATACATACATACATGCATATATATATATATATATATATATATATATATATATATATATATATATATATATATATCATCATCCTCATCAGCTGCTACTAGTCCTCTGCAGAACAGAGGCATCAGACAAGTTCTTCAAATTGCGTGTGTTTATGTTTTTTTCTGTGCCCCTCCTTAGTTTGTCGATCATTCATCTTCTCTTCCTTCCTCTGCTTCATTTACAACCTCTAGGGATCCATTCTGTTATTCTTAATCTCCATCTATTGTCTGGTATTCTCATTATATGCCCTACCCATGTCCATCTCATTATATATTTTTCTTTTTAGAGAAAGTGACATTTTACTTTTCATAATCTCAATTTGTTTATCAAATGCTCTGTATCTTATGATTAATCTTCTTTTAATCTCATTCTTGAAATTGAGATGTTTTCTGGTAGCTCATAGGCCAACGTACTGAGTCACTAGTAACCAATGCCTCTCCCTCCCTGACTCACCTTGGGTGGGTTGGGGCTTGGGAGCTGGTCTTAATCATATATGGTCAGTCTCTAGGAAATTGTCCTGCTATCTAGGGCATTGTTAGTTCTACTTGACTTAAACATCAAGCCATGGAATAAAATTTGGCACAATGCAATGGTCACCAAAATTAAAGAACCAATATCGAGAAACTCTTTAAACTTGAATTCTCTAGAATTTGATTCATCACCAAAATTAAAGAACCAATATCGAGAAACTCTTTAAACTTGAATTCTCTAGAATTTGATTCATCACCAAAATTAAAGAACCAATATCGAGAAACTCTTTAAACTTGAATTCTCCAGAATTTGATTCATCACCAAAATTAAAGAACCAATATCGAGAAACTCATTAAACTTGAATTTTCTAGAATTTGATTCATACCTTTCCGAAGAGTCGAAGTACAGTGATTAACTCTTTCACTGTCATTGGTAAGCTCGTCATAATTTTAAAAAGGGAGACATCTTTTAAAATCACCCGAAACTAAAGTAAGTGGGTATTCAATGGATAGATAGTCATAAGAGCTCCACAATATATATCAACAAGCTATGTTTTGTGTGGTCTTGAAAGATTTTGCTACATCAGAAATTTTTATTTTTTCATTCAGCACTGGCAGTGAAAGGGTTAAAGTAAGATACAACTAACTTCATGAGAATCAGAAACTGGCCTTAATACTTAGAATTCTGAGGTCCTAATTTCAAAGTTGGGTCGAGAAATGCGTGTTCAGACTCAAGGAGAGTGTTTTCTTCTGCCTTGCACAGGCTAGCCTAACTTATCGAATATTCTATACCTCTTCCTCGGCCTCTTTCTTTTATGATTAATTTCTATGAATATTGGATAAGAATATATTAGCTATTTGTTAATATGTAAATAATTATATACAATACTTTCTCATGAATAATATTGCTACCCATATAGCATGCAGTAGATAGCTATTTCATCAACACACAGAAATAAGATTATACCCTACACTAAACTCGTTACTGTCACTACGTGATCTCTCTCTCTCTCTCTCTCTCTCTCTCTCTCTCTCTCTCTCACTCATCCTCCTCCGACGGGGAAAGCAGAGAGGAGAATGAATACACCTAAAGGATATCACTGAAATGGCTGCTAGAGTGATGAAGTTTGAAAAGACGAATTAGGACGCCGAGTGGCTGTGATGTACTGTTTATGAATGTTAATGAATTGGAAAAGGTGAAATGAAGTTATATGGGAAAGGGAACTCTGTTGAGAATTTGTAAATTATTATTATTATTATTATTATTATTATTATTATTATTACTTGTTAAGCTACAACACTACTTGGAAAAGCAGGATACTATAAAACCAGGGGCTCCAACAGGGAAAGTAACCCGGTGAGGAAAGGAAACAAGGAAAAATAGATTTTAAGAACAGTAACACCATTAAAATAGATATTTCCTATACTAACTATAAAAACTTTAATAAAACAAGAAGAAGAGAAATTATAAAGAATAGTGTGCATGAGTGTACCCTCAAGCAAGAGAACTCTACCCCAAAACAGTGGAAGACCATTATACAGAGGCTGTTGGGACCAATATACAATACTAGTGTATGCAATCCATCATAAATGAAGTTACAGAGATATACATATACGCAAAGATTCATTTCTTCCCACCCTCTCTTCCCTTCTTGCTGGGGTACCACGTCTAATCATGGCACGACTACTCCCTTCCCCACCCAAGGGATATGGAGAAATATAAATGTATATTCTTCATAAATTTATGCATGTATGTACAGTATGTATGCATATATATATATATGTATGTATATATATTTATATATATATATACATATACATATACACACACACACATATATATATATATATATATATGCATATATATAAATCTATATATACACACATATATATACATATATATATATATATAAATATATATATACTGTAGGTATATATTATATATATATATATATATATATATATATATATATATATATAACTAGACACTTGCGCACTATTATACAGGGTACTATATGCTTTGAATAAAATTAGCATAGCAGATTAAATAAGCTTTACCGCTTTCTTGCATCATATACAGTGCTAATTGTGAGGAAATTAAGTTGGATCGAAACGTTCCATACTATTCACATATTCAGGTAAAAAAGATTTCACCTCTCGCTATTGAGATTTTATCTAAAAATAGACAATTAAGAAAAAATTATCTCTAACATTTGAAAGCTACATCTCATTAAAATTTAAGATTTTGCCTTAGGGGAATCAATCTAGAATTACTCAATTATTAGCAATTTAGAGTTTGAAACCGAGTGGTTGCAACCGCGCGGTTCAGAAATCAACGTACATCAATAAGGCCGTTTTCACGCTGCAGGAAATAACCGTGCAGCACAATAACCATGCGGCAGAATAACCGGACGGTAGCGATTTCCATACCGCATGCACTGTTAGGTTCCGACCATCCGGTTTAAAATTCAGCATAGATTAACAAGGCCGTTTATATGCTGCGGGAAATAACCGTGCGGGAAATAACCGTGCGGCAAAATAACCGTGCGTCAAAATAACTGGACTGTAGCGATTTCCAAACCGCATGCACGGTTAGGTTCCGACCATGCTGTTTAGAAATCAGCGAAATCAATAAGGCCTTTTACATGATGCGGGAAATAACTCTGCGGCAGAATAACCAGACGGTAGCGATTTCCAAACCACGTGCACTATTAGGTTCCGACCGTGCGGTTTAGAAATCAGCGTAGATCAATAAGGCCGTTTACATGGTGCGGGAAATAACTGCGGCAGAATAACCAGATGGTAGCGATTTCCAAACCGCATGCACTGTTAGGTTTCGACCTTGCGGTTTAGAAATCAGCGTAGATCAATATGGCCGTTTACATGGTACGGGAAATATCCGTGCGGCAGAATAACCGGAAGGTAGTGTTTTCCAAACCACATGCACTGTTCGGTTCCGACCGTGAGGTTTAGAAATCAGCGTAGATCAATAAGGCCGTTTACATGGTAAGGGAAATAACTGTGCGGCAGAATAACCAGACGGTAGTGTTTTCCAAACCACATACACTGTTAAGTTCCGAACATGCAGTTTAGAAATCAGCGTAGATCAATATGGCTGTTTACATGGTGCGGGAAATAGCCGTGCGGCTGAATAACCAGATGGTAGCGATTTCCAAACCGCATGCGCTGTTAGCTTCCGACCATGCAGTTTAGAAATCAGCTAGATCAATATAGCTGTTTATATGGTGTGGGAAATAACAGTGCGGCAGAATAACCGGAAGGTAGCAATTTCAAAACCGCATGCACTGTTAGGTTCTGACCGTGCGGTTTAGAATTCAGCGTAGATCAATATGGCCGTTTACATGGTGAGGGAAATAACCGTGCGGCAGAATAACCGGATGGTAAGGATTTCCAAACCGCATGCACTGTTAGGTTCTGACCATGCGGTATAAAAATCAGTGTAGATCAATATGGCCGTTTACATGGAGAGGGAAATAACCGTTCGGCAGAATAACCGGATGGTAGGGATTTCCAAACCACATGCACTGTTAATTGCCTGCTGCCTAATTGTAGTGTTCTAAGGTCACGCTATGTATATTCATGAAGGCGGATACAGATTTTTTTTACAGAAATGAAGAGAATAAAAAAAACATGAGAGAGAGAGAGAGAGAGAGAGAGAGAGAGAGAGAGAGAGAGGGAGAGAGAGAGAGATTCAAACGAAAATGCACTAAGACCTCTCTTTCTAAGCGAGAGAGAGAGAGAGAGAGAGAGAGAGAGAGAGAGAGAGAGAGAGAGAGAGAGAGAGAGAGAGAGAGGGTCAAACGCAAATGCACTAAGACCTCTCTTTCTCAAGAGAGAGAGAGAGAGAGAGAGAGAGAGAGAGAGAGAGAGAGAGAGAGAGAGAGAGACTGGGATAGAAATTACCAATTAGAATTATATTAATGAAATATTAACGAGAAATCAACTTCAGCCAATGATATAGATTGTAAAAACTAAAAACTTGATAAATAGAATAGTTTCTGAAATTTGCTTTTTACACAATGGTGGTTTTCAATCAACCGTATAAACTCAATTTGCAAAGATATATCAGCTAGAAATATCAATACCCTCTAACATTTACTAAATATGAATGAAAATGTTATGAATTATAATGAGAATAGTTCTCTATATTCATATTGATATCATAAAGTCGTAAACATGCTTAGCATAAGAACAAATATTTTCTCTTTCTGAAACTTTAAAAGCAAGATGACAAGAATATACCCAAGGCCACTCAACTAAGTCAATCAAGAGATATAACATTTTGAGTTTTACCAGGTGAAAATAGAATGAATTATTATTTATTCAGAAAGTAATTTTAGATGAAATTATTTGCTTATAAAGTTAATCTTATTGCTCTTTCATAATTTTGAATTTTACATTTCGATTAAGTGTAAATTTTCTTTTAGAATTATCTGTGTTCAAGTACCATTTTGCTATCGAAGTTCTGAAATTATGAAGATGACAATTTGGACTTCAGTAGGTGAAAATAGAAGGAACTATTGTTTATTCAGAAAATGATGTATTTTAACTCGAATGTTTTGCTTATACAGTTTATCTTATTACTCTTTCATAATTTTGATTTTACATTTCGATAAAATGTTACTTTTCTTTTAGAATTATCTGTGTTTAATTATTAGTTTGCTATCGCAGTTCTAGAATTATGAAGGTAACATTTTGACTTTTAGCAGGTGAAAATGGGAAGAATTATTATTTATTCAGAAAGTGGTGTATTTTTGATCGAAAGCTTTGGTTACATGATTTATCTTATTGCTATCTCATAATTTTGATTTTTCATTTCGATTAAAAGTTACTTTTCTTATAGAATTATCGTTTTATTTATTAGTTTGCTATCGCCGTTCTGTAATTATTAAGGTAAAATTTTGACTTTTAGCAGGAATAGAAATAATTATCATTTATTCAGAAAATAGTGTATTTTAGATCGAATTTTCTGCTTATATAATTTATGTTATTGCTCTTTCATAATTTTGATTTTACAGTTCGATCAAATATTACTTTCCTTATAGAATGATCTGTTTTCAAGTACCGTTTTGCTATCTTAGTTCTGCAATTATGAAAGTAACATTTTGACTTTTAGCAAGTGAAAATGGATATTATTATTTATTCAGAGAGTGGTGTATTTTAGCTCGAAAGTTTTGCTTATACATTTTAGCTTATTGATCTCTTATTATTTTGATTTTACATTTCGATCAAATGTTACTTTTCTTATAAAAGTATGTTTTTATTGTTCTAAAATTATAAAAGTAAAATATTCACGGTGTAATTCACAAAACGAGACATGAAAAGAGATATAATTAAGATAAGCTTCTGAGGAGAATGCCAGCCAAATGAGAGAGAGAGAGAGAGAGAGAGAGAGAGAGAGAGAGAGAGAGAGAGAGAGTCTATCATGAAAAGGGCCAATTAGGATTATCAAATTAGGATTAACGAGCGACCACACCCAGTCAAATTGTAATGAGTTATGCAGATTATTCTGCAAATTTCAAGTTTAATTTCTTTTCTTTTCAACATTAGTTATAATAAAGATGGAATTTACCATTATTCCAATTTTTTATAATTAAATTATAAAAATAAACGATTGATGATAGCTTAATACAAAATTAAGTCGTATCAATAAAGGCTTTCCCGAGAATATTTTCTCATGAATTTCAGAATTACACAAAGAATTCTTCTTAACTTCTTACGATTTTGCCAGAACCAGCACACGAAAACTATCAGTAAATATTTACATGTAAATAAATCCAGAATGAATACTAAGTTAAATATTACCTCAGTTTCAAAAGTTAGGAATTAAAGGTATAATTAATTTTTCTTTATATAACTTAAATTGCATCTAGCAATATTAAGAAAATAAAAACTAAATAAGACGCTGTCACAGATATAATCATTGTCAGTTTATTCCAACGTTTAAATAATTTAACGAATTGGCAATTTTTACTGAAACATTTAAAAAGAAATTAAAGGTATTTAGCAATAGTAAAAAAAATAAATAAATAAATAATCATTGTCTGTTTATTCCAGTCTTTAAATAGCTTAACGAATTTGAAATTTTTACTGCAACATTTAAAGAGAATTAAAGGTCTAATGACTCTTCCTTTATATAACTTGAATTGAATTTAGCAATAGTGAGAAAATAATAATTAAATAAGACGGTATCACAGATATAATCATTGTTTCCAGTCTTTAAATAGTTTAACGAATTTGAAATTTTTACTGAAACATTTAAAAAAAATTGAAGGTATAATGACTCTTCCTTTATATAACTTGAATTGAATTTAGCAATAGTAAGAAAATGAATAAATAAATAATCATTGTCTGTTTATTCCAGTCTTTAAATACTTTAACAAATTTGAAATATGTATATACTGAAACAATTTTTAAAATAAATTAAAGGTCTAATGACTTTTCCTTTATATAACTTGAATTGAAATTGGCAATAATAAGAAAATAATAATTAAATAAGACGGTATCACAGATATAATCATTGTTTATTAAAGTCTTTAAATAGTTTAAAGAATTTGAAATTTTTACTGCACTCTTGTGTTCGTTTAACATATTCATTATCTTTATTTTCGTTATTTAGAATATAATTATAGTTAATTAAACTCTATTGTGCGTTTAACATAGTCATCATCTTTATTTCCGTCATCTGAAAAATAATTAAAATTAGTTAAAATCTAGTGTTCCTTTAACGCATTCATTACTTTTATATTCTTCGTATAAAAAATG
>NC_090763.1:9208204-9213204 GCF_036898095.1 Palaemon carinicauda
ATATATTTTTATATATACATATATATATATATATATATATCTTTGAGTGTTTTTTTCTGTTTTCAATCTTTTTTATATTTATTTGAGTGTTTTTTCTCTTTGTCTTCAATCTTTTTTTTATCTTTTTCTGAGTGTTTTTTTATTGTTTTTAATCTATCTTTTTTTATATTTCTTTGAGTGTTTCTTTTTTTCAATATTTTTTTATATTTCTTTGAGTTTTTTTTTCAATCTTTTTTCTTTTAGATACCCCTTGTTTGGTTAGCCTCATCTTCCCGTTTAGAGAATACCACTTTTAGATTTATCTATCTAGTTCGGCCGTTAATGCTCTAGGTGGTGTTTTTCAATCCTTTTATTTTTTTAATTACCCTGGATGTTTACTTATTCTCCCTGTTAAGAGAAGTGATTTTTTAACCTCTGTGGACAGAATACCACTTTAGATATTTCTGTCTAGTTCTGATGTAGATGGCCCTATTTTTTTTTTTTTTTAATCCTTCTTTTTTTTAATTACCTTTGTTTTGTTTACATGTTCTTCTCGTTTAGAGAAGGGTCTTTTTTAACCTCTGTGGACAGTATACCACTCTTAGATATATGTCTAGTTCCTTTGTTGAGGGCCATTTGATGTTTTTATTTGTTTTCAATCAAGTTATTTTTTTTTGTTACCTTTTATTTATTATATTTATCTGTTAGATTTATCTGTCGAGTTCCGCTATTATTGTCCCTACTTATATTATTAATCTTACAGTCAATATTTCCTGTTATAGTTTATCCAATACTGTATTTTCTTCATATAAAATTTAATTTCCAATAAATTTTTTCATTTTACATTCCTTGCTTTTAGTTATGCACATGTTTCGATTAGAAGTAATGGTGTACATTAATAACTAATGGAATTGTAAACACAAATTAATCTATAATCTAGATGCTAGTGGTCTTTACGATTTTAGATGATTTTTAGGTGATCTCTCTCTCTCTCTCTCTCTCTCTCTCTCTCTCTCTCTCTCTCTCTTTTCAAGGGAGAAAATATAGTCATCGGAAACCTTTATCAAAATTATTTCCTCTCTCTCTCTCTCTCTCTCTCTCTCTCTCTCTCTATCGAAAAAAGGATATATCATTTTTCATGCAGATATAAAATCATCTCTCTCTCTCTCTCTCTCTCTCTCTCTCTCTCTCTCTCAAACGAATAAAGTATATATCATTTTTCATGCAGATATAAAATCATCTCTCTCTCTCTCTCTCTCTCTCTCTCTCTCTCTCTCCCCCCCCTAAACCTCAAATGATAGCAACAATGTTCGTTAAATGCCCTTCTCCTTGAATTTGGTTCAGGCCCGAGTGTAATAACCTTAATGCATGAACCTGGTGCTTGAACGCTCCGCAAATATTAGGTCAACGCCTGCCCTCACAGGGACACAGCCACTCCCTATGGTGTACATTATTCTCTGCTCAAATATTTAGTCAATATAAACATTTGGCAGGGACACACTCTCTCTCTCTCTCTCTCTCTCTCTCTCTCTCTCTCTCTAAGGAAGAAAATTTATTGAAATTATTTAATCGGTAAACGCCTCTCTTTCTCTCTCTCTCTCTCTCTCTCTCTCTCTCTCTCTCTCTCTCTCTCTATCTCTCTCTCTCTCTCAAGTAGTAAAAGCATTACCTTGAATATATTCAGATCCTTAGCTATTAAAGCTCTCTCTCTCTCTCTCTCTCTCTCTCTCTCTCTCTCATAAGTAGTAAAAGCATTACCTTGAATGTATTTAGATCCTTAGCTATCAAACAAGTCTCTCTCTCTCTCTCTCTCTCTCTCTCTCTCTCTCTTGCACACACAAGTAGTAAACGCATTAATTTGAATATATTCAGATCCTTAGTTATGAAACGATTCTCTCTCTCTCTCTCTCTCTCTCTCTCTCTCTCTCTCACACACACACACACAAGTAGTAGAAGCATTATCTTAAATATATTCAGATCCTTAGCTATCAAACGATTCTCTCTCTCTCTCTCTCTCTCTCTCTCTCTCTCTCTCTCTCTCTCTCTCATATAGATATATATCATGATATCCTAGCTTATATCTGTAACATCTCCTAAGCAACGTATTTTACTGTAGTTTACGCAACATACGCAAATGGTAAACGAGAATATTAAATAAAGTTCAAAGTTGAGACCTAGCAAAGAATAGTCAAGATTACATCCTTTGACATTAACGCAAATAACATTTCTCTATTTACTCTTGTGATAAACATTGATGCTTCTATGAAGAGGATGATGGTGATAGTGTCTTTTAATGATGATGGTGGTGGTGATGATGATAGTGGTGTTATTAATAACGCCCTTCCATGAGGGTGATGATGGTGATGATTTTTTAATGATGGTGGTGGTGGTGAGGCTGATAGTGATGTTATTAATAACGCCCTTCCATGAGGATGATGGTGAGGGTGTTTTTTTACAATAACAGTCCATGAGGAGGGCGGAGTGATGATAGTGATGTTATTAATAACGCCCTTCCATGAGTGTGATGATGGTGAAGATTTTTTAATGATGGTGGTGGTGGTGATGATGATAGTGATGTTATTAATAACGCCCCTCCAAGAGGGTGATGATGGTGATGATTTTTTAATGATGGTGGTGGTGGTGATGATGATAGTGATGTTATTAATAACGCCCTTCCATGAGGGTGATGATGGTGAAGATGTTTTTAACAATAACAGTCCATGAGGAAGGCGGAGTGATGATAGTGATGTTATTAATAACGCCCTTTCATGAGGGTGATGATGTAGATGATGTTTTTAACAATAACAGTCCATGAGGATGGTGAGGTGAGGTTGATGGTGATGATGTTTTTAACAATGGTAGCTAATGACGATGGTGAAGTTGAGGATGAGGATGATGATGATGATGATGATGACGGGCTATGACGATGGTGAAGATTATGATAATGAAGATGAAGATGATGATGATGATGATGATGAAGATGGTGTTATCAACGCTGGCCATCTAAGAGAATAATTAAAAATTCATATTTTATTTATGCTAATAACCAATTATCGAACACTCTTATGGTCTTGAATGATATATTCAACTATTCTTCAAGATATGAATTCAAGTAATGCAAGGAGAGTATGTCAAACATTTCCTATTCTTAGAAACGTCAGTAATATCTTGCAGAAATCGCACCTAGCACTCATTAAATTACCCTTGATATACGGTTGGAGAAAATATAATACCATTTTATTACCGTTTTTTATATTCATAGTGAATTGTAAATTTAATTTGCATTATGTCTTATGGTATAATATCACGAGAGCTTGTATTACATGACGATATTTTTAGTATCAAATATATAATCCTGTATGAACAGTAAATGTTATGCAACTTCAGAATGGTGGCTAGAATATGTATGTGCATTAACGCTCATGAATGGCAGAGACAAGGGAAAGTGACATTGCCCTAGCAAGCAGGACAATACCCCAGAGACTGAACATATATATATATATATATATATATATACATATATATATATATATATGTATATATATATATATATATATATATTATATATGTGTATATATATACATATATATATATATATATATATTATATATATATATATATATGATCAGCGCCTAAGCCCCCTCTCCACCCAAGTTAGGACCAGGAAAGCTGGGCAATGGCTACTGATGACTAAGCAGGTAGACCTGTAGGCTCCACCAAATCCCCCATTCTTTGCTCACAAGAATGGTAAGGTTGCCGGCACTAAAGGAACTAACGAGTTTGATTGGGTCTTGAACCCTAGATTGGCAATCACTAGGCAGAGACGTTACCAATAGGCCAGAACAATCCTAAAGTACTGTGGTTTTAATTGTCTGTAAAGATTATGGGTCACAATGGGACCATAGAGTCTTGTCACGGTTATTACTCATTATATCTTCCCAAATGGTAAGAAAATAAAAGGAAATATTTACATGTTCAGCAACCTTCCCAATGTGATAGAGTGAGTCTGGCTATGTATATGTATATATATATATATATATGTGTGTGTGTGTGTGTGTGTGTATGTGTGTGTACATATAGGTGTCTGTATTTATATATATATATATATATATATATGCTTAAGGATACACTTGGACACACTATTCTATCCTTTTTTCCTCCTATTTGGTTAAAGTTTTTATAGTTTATATAGGAGATATTTAATGTTGTTACTCTTCCTAAAATATTTTATTTTTCCTTAGTTTCCTTTCCTAACTGGCCTATTTTCCCTGTTGGAGCCCCTGGGCTTGTAGCACGCTGCTTTGCCAACTGGGGTTGTGGCTTGGTAAGAGATAATAATTATAATAATATATATATATATATATATATATATATATATATATATATCCTTTCGGAAGCACTCAGCTCTTCCTGTCCCTCTGGTAGGAAAGATAGGGAATAGTCATACACTGGAGAAAGGTGGGTGCCCGTACGTGTGTTCCTATATAACTAAAGTTTTAGCCGTAATTTTTGACGGGTCGCATGCACCATTATAATAGGTGGAGCTCAAAAACATTGAAAAAAAGGGGGTCACCAAAATTATTACCAAGAAAACATATTAACTTATTTATTCACTATATTGACAAACAATTTTTCTTATGATAAATGGATGCTTTTATTAATTCATTAGTTCCCTCTTCTCATTTCGGGGTTTGAGGCAATAACTACTTTTTTTTATTTTATTCATATTCATTTATTTCATATATATTTCTTACTTACCCAATATAATCTAATCAACTTTTTTCTACAGTAACAGCACCCACAAGGCTTTGGATGTTTGGATAGGAATTTTGTTAAATATTTGTTCAAATTATTGCTTGAAGAAATCCATACACATGTTCAAAGGATGTGAAATTTATTGCTACCAAGTTTGGAATTTATTGATTCGGTACCGAGCTTTCAATGCTGTCTCATTCTTATCAGCTCCGTCAACGTGAAACTATTTACGATGTGGTAAGATGTGTGTTTGCAAAAGAACCACA
>NC_090763.1:9215704-9227115 GCF_036898095.1 Palaemon carinicauda
TAATCAATGGTACCATAATAATTTGCTAACTGAGATTAAAAGGAAAAAATCCTATTTTTGAAAATAAGATATAGACACTGGTATAGATTAAGCTTCCCTTTTCCCATTATCCTCTTCATTCTATTTCTCTATTTGCTTATTTATCCTTTTCTCTTCCTCTTCTCTTTTCCATCCCTCAATTATAATCAATAATGCTGGTATAAATTCTATTAAAAGAACTCTTCGTGCATATCAAATCAGCCTTTTAATATTTTAGATTTCATTTGAGCTACGTCATTCGATATGTAAAACCCCTTAGAAGGTTTTCTTTTGATATATATTTTTATTATTTTCCTCCCGTTCTTCCAAAGTTAAGGGGTCGGTTGCCTGATGCGCCCTCTCCAATGCCTTCTATTAAAGGTATCCTCTTCCACAAAACTATTTCTCTCCAGATCATCCTTCCCCTTATTTCGCATCTAATATTCTGCCTCCCTCTCAATTTTCTTCCTCCTAGGCCCTCCTCCCTCCCTCCCTACCATCTGTTATTAATACATGCCCACGATGTTAAAAAAAAAAAAAAAAAAAAATCCTGGAATAAATGTTGCCATGCATTTACCGTTTAAAAAAAAATGTATTGACGTTAAGGATTGACATTACGGTCACCAACCCGTTAATGATAATAATAAAAAAAGTAGGGTAGAATATACCATACAGTAATAATGTTTTCGATAAAAGATAACCAGATGCCAGATGTCGTGATTTGGGACATGATAAATGTTACAAACATTCAGATTTGTCCAAATTTTATGCTGAACTCCTTCCTTTTATAATGTAAAGTATCCTCTATATACTCCAAGCTTATACAAGTTCAATAATTCAATGTCAGGATTCCAGAAAACTCCAAATCATTCAATCAATCAATCAATCAAATTCAATGAGGATCATATGATGGATAGTTATCAACTTAGTTCCATAGAGCACTAGAAATGTTGGAAGACCTATGACTACATGGCTGAGTACTATGAAGAGTGAAGTAGATGATGATGAATGGAATAATTTTGATTTAAAACCTCAGGATAGAGACGACTGAGGAATCTAACCGAGGCCCTTTGCGTCAATAGACGTAGGAGGAGATGGTATGATTATAACAGGCGAACTTTAAAAGCCCTCATGAGAATTATGTGGATAAAACAAATATATATTTTTTCACTGCTTACTTTTAAGAGTGAAAAAATACGTATATTTTTCGGGTCACACATGTCAAAAGAAACTTCAAAAAGGGCTGATATCAGACCTCTGAAAATAACCATCCACGTTTGATCCACGAGACTGAAATTGCCTCTACCATGATACGTATGAAAAAAAAAAAAAACACTCTCAACATCCAACGACTCAACATTTACGTGAAGTAATGCATGAAACATTACAAGGTAGAATTTTTACATTTTTAAGTTTGGAAAGCGAGGACGATATATTGATAATGCATATAGACCCTACGCTGTACAAGATGTCTCAAAGCTGGAGTTGTTTGTTTTTCAGATCAACATAGAGAAACATTGTGACAAAACTTGAAACTATCAAAGAGGGATGGGACAAAATAATACGAGAACTGAGAGTCGATACTCAAAACATTTTATGAAATATAGAACAACTTGGTCGTAACATTAAACATGGCAATGAATAACTGCAAAGCATGACACTGAAGTAAGGGAATAATTTCATGGGAAATTAATCTAACTTTAATAATACTATATACAAGTTGTAGATTATTTCCTCCGCCAACGAAGTTGGAAGGAGGTTATGTTTTACCAGCTGTTTGTGGTGTGTGTTTGTTTGTAAATTTTAATAGTAGAATTATGAAACTTGCAGGGAATAACTGTTATGTAACACGCTAGAAATGATCAAGTTTTAGGTCAATGTCAAATGTCAAGGTCACGATTAGAAAAATTACTAATTTATGTAATCAGCCATAAGTTTGAACATCGTTTCCACAGACACTTTAAACTTGGTTCACATTTGAGTGTATGAAAATCCATGCCAATTCATACATGTTAAGATCGAAGGTCAAGGTTAACTTCAAGATCAAGGTCAAGAAAAAGGTTAAATTCCAATCATTGACCATATGACCCAAATTTTAATCGTAAAGTAATGAAACATGAAAGAGTTTTAAACTGTTATATAAAGAGCTTTTAAGGCCGAAGGTCAAGGTCGAGTCCAAGATCAAGTCAAGCAAAAGGTCAAATTCTGGCCATCAACCGTACAGTCGTAATTTTAATCGTAAAGTAAGGAAACATGCAGGGATTTTAAACTGTTATGTAAAGAGCTGGAAATGATTAATCTATTCCAAGAAGGGCCCGCTAGTTTCGAGATATAGGCTGCCATGACGAAGGTCTTCACTCTCAGAGTGCTTTTCTATACTAAATTTTTTTTAATGAGGCGCATTTGCACCGACTCGCAGTGGTGCCCTTTTAGCTCGTAAAAGTTTCCTACTCTCTGATTAGTTAGAATTATCTTGTCCAACCAATCAACGATCAGGAAACTTTTCCGAGATAAAAGGGCACCCCTACGAGTCAGCGCAAATCTGCCTCACTGAAAAGAATTGACTATAATTAGCTAAGCGACAACCCTATTTGGAAAAGAAGCCTGCTACAAGCAGAACCAATTAGACAACTGATATACAATAAACGTTAGATACAGCAGAAACTACAATCACGAGGAAAAACTCGAGTTCTGGGAAATGATCATTACGGAGAGACAATGTATCGAAGTTGACATTTCGCTCAGCAAATTCCACCTGCATCCCGTCGTGTGGAATTGGAAATCCACTGGCCAGAATTAGACCCGAAATTGTTGCTGCTTGACTGTCCAGCCAAACCTTTAATAGAAAGTTGATTTTCAAAAAATTTTGAAAACCTTCATTTAAACTGATCTTGTTTTGAAATGGACTTTCAAATAGTTTATTAAAAACTACACTTCAAAATTTGTTTGAAAACCTCCTTTTAGATGAATCTCTTTTTGAAATGTACTTTCGAATCGTTTAATAAAAACTACACTTAAAAATTTTTTTGACAACCTTCTTTTAGATGAATCTGGTTTTGAAATGGGCTTTCGAATCGTTTATTAAAAACTACACTTAAAGATTTGCCGTGGAAAAAAAAAATGCTGGAATAAATTTTGCCAGGTATTTACCTTTTAAAAATGGATATATAGACGTTAAGGAGTGATATTTGACTTTCAAAATCTTTTGAAAACCTTCGTCTAAATTAATCTCGTTTTGAAATGGGCTTTCAAATAGTTTATTAAAAACTACGCTGTTCAAAATTTGCCGTGAAAAAACAAAAGTAAAAATACTGGAATAAATGTTTCCATGCATTTGTCCTTTTAAATACAGATATGTGGACGTTAAGGTCTGATATTTGACTTTCAAAATGTTGTGAAAACCTTCATTTAAACTAATCTTGTTTTGAAATGGATTTCCAAATCGTTTATTAAAAACTACACTTAAAAATTGGCCGTGAAAAAAAAACGGTTAAAGAACCTGGAATATATGTTGCCAGGCATTTTACCCTTTTAAAAACGGATATATTAACGTAAGGGGGTGATATTACGGTCGGCAACCCGTAAAAGATAGCAACAAAGCATGGTAAAATTACGGTCTCCTGAATTTTACTGAAATACGGCTGAGAACAGTATATTTTTTACGGAGAATTTCTGATTAAAATTACTGTTATTTTAACAGTGTAGCTTCTATATATGTATAAAAAATATCTTATTCTGGAAACCTTAATTAAGACTATTTCGGCTTAAAAGCCAATTTCCTGATATTGAATACAAATCCAAATTCAGAAATCGTTAATGAATATATCAGTTACAATTCTCGACTCGAAACTAAATTCCAAGTCTTTTGTAAAAAATCTTTGATTAAATTATTCATCGCTCGAAGCCACTTCGAAATCTTTTCTATAATAAACTTCAACATATATGAACCAAATGTCAATGGAAAATATGCTGTTCTGAAATTATCAGACAGAATATTTCATTTAACACAATTAAAAGAATCCTAGTCTACAGTGTAGATATATCTTACGATAATTATATAAATGATAAATAGATTGCAAATGTAACTCAAGATTTTTTCGCTATCAATTCACCGTAGTAAAATTACTATTTCATAATATCACTGTTCGCTCAGTTGTTTTCTTATTTACTTAAATCATTTTGTGGTGAACGATGTATTAACATCCCTGACTGGTGAATGCCAGACTGGGGTTCGAGTCCCGCTAAAACTCGATAGTTTCTTTGGTCGCTGTAACCTCACCATCCTTGTGAGCTGAGGATGGGGTGTTTGGGGGAGCCTGTAGGTCTATCTGCTGAGTCATCAGCTGCCATTGCCTGTCCCTCTTTGGTCCTAGCTTGGGTGGAGAGGAGCTTGTGCGCTGATCATATGTATATATGGTCAGTCTCTAGGGCATTGTCTTGCTTGATAGGGCAATGTCACTGTTCCTTGCCTCTGCCATTTATGAGCGACCTTCAAAACGAAGCGTTAGCGTGTATTTCACAAAACACATGTTTTTAGATAAATTATGGAATGAAGGGATGACCTAAAGAATTTTTTCAGGGGAGTAGGGGGGGGTCGGATACTTTCATCCCTAATTGTAGTTTCATCATAAGGAGATAATTACATGTTGGTTTAGTAAAAAGAAAATTTCGAAAAAATTTCGGTATGCATCAAGAAGAATGAACTAAGAAAATGTTATATTTAAGCTATTTTTCCCTCTCCCTTAAAAAATAAAAAGTAATTAAATAGGATGAAACTAGGTAATCACTTCAAGGGAAAGGCCGAGAGAGTAAAAACTTCAAGGAATGTTAATTTTTATAATAGTTTTACATACAAGGGAAAATTAATTATATCAAAAAATGCAAAAATTAATTAAATTTCGTGATAAAAAAGTTATTGGAGTCTCCTCTCTACCTTTAATTTGAATATTGATTAGCTAATTTTTCTATATCTCTAACGAGATAAATCTTTCTTGAAAGAAAAAATTTATCGAGTAAAAACGTCAAAGTATTAATATTTTTAATAGTTTTACGCTCAAGAGTAAATCAATTAAATAAAATCATATGGGTTCCAATGTTTATTTGATTTAGATATTGAACTTTTTATATCGGTATCGGTATAAGTCTTTCTTTAAAGGAAAGATTGAGAGTAAAAACGTCAAAGAATGATAATTTTTAATAGATTTATACATACATACATACATACATACATACATACATACATACGAGTATATATTGCTGGAATTGACAGTTACTAAAACGTAAAAAAAATCTGAATTTGATCAAATACATACTCAAAAATATTATCATTATTATTATTATTACTTGCTAAGCTACAACCCAAGTTGGAAAAGCAGGATGCCATAAGCCGAGGGGCTCCAACAGGGAAATAGACTAGTGAGGAAAGGAAACAAGGAAAAATAAAATATTTAAAAAGAGTAACAGCATTAAGATAAACATTTCCTCTATGAACTATAAAAACTTCTGAATAACAAGAGGAAGAGAAATTAGAAAGAATAGTGCGCCCAAGTGTACCTTCAAGCAAGAGAACTCTAACCCAGGACAGCGGAAAACCATGGTACTGAGATGAATGTGGAAAACAAAAGCTGCCAATACACAAAAACTATTATCCTTACAACCCCTCGATCAAATCAGCCAAGATTAAAATACAAAACTTGAAAATCTTGAAATGTGGAAATCCTAAAAGTACACTGTTAAAAAAAATCCCCGTAATTTTTATCCGAAATTCTCCGTAAAAATATACTGTTCTCAGCCGTATTTCAGTAAAATACAGGCGACCGTAATTTTACCCTACTTTGGTACTATCTTTTACGGGTTGGTGACCGTAATAACACTCATTTACTTCGATATCTCCGTTTCCAAAACGGTAAATCCTTGGCAACATTTATTCCAGGATTTTTACGGTTTTTTTCGGCAAACTTTTAACAGTGTAGTTAACGTGTGTATAACAATGTTCCCTGACTATATTTAAAAGAAGAATAAGGAAAACTATTTTGTCATCAATATCTTACCACGAATCCAGACTGAAAATCTCTCTGCATCAATTTCCCTTGAGTTAAGATCTCGTCAAAAAAAAAGAAAAAAAAAAGCATGAATATCTTACCGTGAATCTAGACTGAAAATCTCTGCATCAATTTCCCTTGAGTTAGAATCTCCTCCAGAAAAAAAAAAAACTAGAGAAGAATGTAGAAGAGAGAAAAAGACATCCGCCAGTGAAAGTGTCCTTTGTCTGTCATTGTCTCGCTCACCAAAGCACAAAGAAAGCCAAGAGCTCTTGGAAGTGGACGTGCATAAGCTCGAACTATTTTTGAGTGACTCGCCATTCTCTTGATATTATTTATTCTTATTTACTTTCCTCTGCGATATTGTTGGCGTTATTATTTTTAATGGTCCCTTGTGTCTTCAGTCTGACGTTAATAATTCCTCTCTCGAAATCATGAGAGACTTGGTAAAGTATATGGTTAGGCAAAAAGATGATGAGAGAAATTGTTACATTACATCGAGGGTGAGGTTTTGTTCTTTTTATCTTTAAAGGTATCTTCCCTATTTTATACGAATAAACTAAATTTAATGGCATGCATTTCCATGAGTTTAAATCTATATTTCTTATGTAAGATAACTGTAACTGTCTTCAGTTTTCTATCTATGTAATGTAAGAAACTTGCATATATTTCATCTAGTATTATAGTATGGATTTATTACATTATAATCAGTGCTGTCTCAAGCTTAAAGTGTTTGAAGTATGATATAATAATCCGTAGAGTGTTTACATACTCAACAACACCACTTTCAATCATATCACATATATTTATGTTTCCAAGTCAGAAAATTTGAACTAATTCCAAAATGTGACCCACCATTCAAATCTATGCATAGTATAAAGAATGAATAATTTAATTCATATTACTATACCTAGAGTAGGTTGGCCAGGGCACAAGACATCCGTTGAGCTATAGGGTCATTTGACTGGCCAGACAGTACTACATTGAATCCTCTCTGGTTACGGTTCATTTTCCCTTTGCCTACATATACACTGAATAGTCTACCCTATTCTTTATACATACTCCTCTTACGGTTCATTTCCCTTTGCCTACATATACACCGAATAGTCTGGCCTATTCTTTATAAATTCTCCCCTGTCCTCATACACCTTACAACACTGAAATTACCAAACAAATTATCTCCTCTAAAGAGGCTAACTATTGCGCTGTTGGACAAAATGAGAATAAATGAAAACATCTAAGAGTTTCTTACTTTGAATATCTCTCTCTCTCTCTCTCTCTCTCTCTCTCTCTCTCTCTCTCTCTGGTTTCTACAAATCTTTCCTGTGATAATGGGACATTTTGAATGACAGGTCCCTTGTGGGACTGTCTCCTTTCGCCATTTATTTTTTACACCCAAGAGGATACAGGAATATTTTCAGACATCTCTCTCTCTCTCTCTCTCTCTCTCTCTCTCTCTCATTCAAACACACACACTCAAATCTACTGAGATAAAAGACGTAAGAAGCTATGAATATCTCTCTCTCTCTCTCTCTCTCTCTCTCTCTCTCTCTCTCTCATTCAAACACACACACTCAAATCTACTGAGATAAAAGACGTAAGAAGCTATGAATATCTCTCTCTCTCTCTCTCTCTCTCTCTCTCTCTCTCTCTCTCTCTCTCTCTCTCATTCGCGCACACACATACTCAAATGTACTGAGATAAAAGAGGTAAGAAGCTATGAAACTATCTCTCTCTCTCTCTCTCTCTCTCTCTCTCTCTCTCTCTCTCTCTCACTCAAATCTACTGAGATAAAAGACGTAAGAAGCTATGAAAGTATCTCTCTCTCTCTCTCTCTCTCTCTCTCTCTCTCTCTCTCTCTCTCGTTCTCAGTTACAAATAGAGAAAATTTAAACACAGAAACAAAGATATTATACTGCAGCTGTACACATTACTAGGATGAGCATATCTACAATACGGAGTCTGATTTTGCGTTCCAAGTATTCAGAAGTATGTAGATAGTCTTGAAACCGTACAAGGTAAGGCCACCAATCAATACTCATTTTTTTTTAATGAGGCGTATTTGCACTGACTTGCAGCGGTGTTCTTTTAGTTCGGAAAAGCTTCCTGCTATCTGATTGGTTAGAATTATCTTGTCCAACCAATCAGCGATCAGGAAACTTTTCCGAGCTAAAAGGGCACCCCCGGCGAGTCGGTGCAAATCTGCCTCACTAAAAAGAATTGACTATAGTTTCCAACACTAAGGAAATTTAGATATAGACGGAGAATGGAACATTAGAACTTATTTAATCTATAAACTCGACGACTAAGGAAAGCTAATAGAGGCATTCAAATTTCTCTAAAGGAATTGCAAATATTGACTACAATAACCTCATCACGTTTAGCACATATCAGTCGAGAGGTAATTGATATAAGTTGGAATTGAAAAGATAAAACACCACTCAATGCGGCAATTTATTTACATACAAAATAGAAACTACTTTGACTAGACTTCCAGAAGATGTAGTAAACAGTACCGTGGTAAACGAATTAAAATTAAGTTATTATTATTATTATTATTATTATTATTATTATTATTATTAATATTATTATTAATACTAGCCAAGCTACAACCATGGTTGGAAAAGCAATATGCTATAAGCCCAAGGGTTCCAAGAGGGTAAAATAGCCCAATGAGGAAAGGAATCAAGGAAATAAATAAACTATATAAGAAGTAATGAAAAATTAAAATAAAATATTTGAAAAACATTAACAGCCTTAAAACAGATAAGACAAAGTCATAATACCTCTCTAGACTAAAAAGTCTTTGAAACATCCAAAATCCTGTAGCTACATAAAACTCTCTCTCTCTCTCTCTCTCTCCTCTCTCTCTCTCTCTCTCTCTCTCTCTTGCATCTACACGTACACACATTTAAATCATAGAGACAAAGAAAGGACAAAATGTTATAACTTTTCTCTCTCTCTTACTCATACTCAGTTATATTTATGTACTTGTATACATTTCTCTCTCTCTCTCTCTCTCTCTCTCTCTCTCTCTCTCTCTCTCTCTCTCTCTCTCTCTCTCGTTAAGATAAAATAAACTTCATCCTGGAATGTTAGGAAAAGTTTTTTTTTTATCCAAACAAACTCTTTGAGCTTTGAGGCCGCCTTGACATATCTCAACCCGGACGGCCCAGAATTCTTTGTTCGATTTTATTTTGTTTGTGTTTCGTGATGTTTTTGTTTCCTAAGTTTTATGTTACGTTTACTTATTCGGAATTGCATATAATATTACTTTGTTTATTTACGTGTAAGCTGAGTTACACTATTCTATCTTATTGATCTTTCTTTGTTCGCTTTATTTTTTTGTGTGTGTTGTGTAATATTCTTGTTTTATGTTATGACAAAAATACTCAATTGTAATCCAACTGTTTACTTATTCGGAATTTCCTATATTAATACTTTATTTATTTACGTGTACACTGAGTCACACTATTCTATCTTATTAATCATCCTCTGTTCGTTTTTATTTTGTTTGTTTTGATAATGTTTTTCTTTCCTAAGTCTTATGTTGTGAGAAAAATACTCACTGGTAATCCAACTGTTTACTTATTCGATATTTCATATAATATTACTTTATTTATTTACGTGTAAACTGAGTCACATTATTCTATCTTATCAATCTTCCTCTGTTCGTTTTTATTTTGTTTGTTTTTGTTTACTTATTCGGAATTTCCTATATTAATACTATATTTATGTACGTGTAAACTGATTCACACTATTCTATCTTATTAATCTTCCTCTGTTCGTTTTTTTTTTTTTTTTTTTTTTTTTTTTTGTGATGTTTTTCTTTCCTAAGTCTTATGTTGTGAGAAAAATACTCACTGGTAATCCAACTGTTTACTTATTCGGAATTTTCTATATTAATACTTTATTTATTTACGTGTAAACTGATTAACACTATTCTATCTTATTAATCTTCCTCTGTTCGTTTTTTTTTTCCCCTTTTTTGTGATGTTTTTCTTTCCTAAGTCTTATGTTATGAGAAAAATACTCATTAGTAATCCAACTGTTTACTTATTCGGAATTTCCTATATTAATACTTTATTTATTTACGTGTAAACTGATTCACACTATTATATCTTATTAATCATCCTCTGTTCGATTTTTTTTTCTTTTTTTTTTGTAATGTTTTTGTTTAGTAAGTTTTATGTTATGAGAAAAATACTCACTGGTAATCCAACTGTTTACTTATTCGGAATTGCATATACTATTGCTTTAATTGTTTGCGTGCAAACTCAGGCAGTTTATGCATGAAAGATCTATATTAATGTTGTTACTGTTCTTAAGATGTTTTATTTTGACTGTTCATTGCTTCTCTTGTAGTTTATTCATTTCCTTTCCTCACTGGGCTATTTTCCCTCTTGGAGCCCTTGGTCTTATAGCATCCTGCTTATCCAGCTAGGGCTGTACCTTAGTTATTATTAATAATAATAATAATAATAATAATAATAATAATAATAATAATAATGATAATAATAATAATGATAATAATAATATAATGATAATAATAATAATAATAATAATAATAATAATAATAATAATAATGAAAGAGAACAAATATCTCCCCCTTCAATTTTCATATTTAATATTTCTTCATGGGTGGATTTGAATAAATCAATATTAATCAATATTAATTACTCAAAAATTTTTGTTTCATAACTGCTAAAAAATTACCTACTAATTCAACTAATTGGAATGCATTGGATACATAGATTAATCTTTTTTTGCTGGTCCTACTAATGCTTTGTAATTCTTACTTTCATTATCTCTGATATCAATATGAATTCTTTAATTGAATTTGAATAACAATGTGTCCTGTGAGAAACTTTTAAATTGTTAGAAAGGATAATGTCAAAATTACTAAGCCTGCTTCCAGTGTAACTGTATCTAAAATTAAAAAAAAAAAAAAAAAAAAAAAAAAAAAGTGTATAAGAATGAATGAATGAATGATTCGAAGTTCTCTGGCATCCCTGACCAGTGTATAAGAAGAATGCATTGCTTAGCTTCAGCTGTACACAATTAGTAATAATTTGAATGAAAATTCAATGTAAAAACATGAATAAATGTGACAATATTTTCATAATCATAATTTCAACAATATTTTGCTTCCCTCAAATTGAATCTAATAAGGAATAAAAAATAAAAAATCCAAATATTAGGAAACTATGATACCAGGCGAAAACATGAGTCCTAAAAAAAAAAAAAAAAAAAAAAATCTTTAAGGATTCAAAGAAGCTTTACAAACAAAATTTCACAGATTCACTAAATAGAAAATAGGTAATAGTGACTCAAAGACATCGTAATATCAGA
>NC_090763.1:9227615-9230115 GCF_036898095.1 Palaemon carinicauda
AATTGTTCAGTGACTATTATCCTCTTAGTAAGGGTAGAAGAGACTCTTTAGCCATGGTAAGCAGCTTTTCTAGGAGAAGGACACTCCAAAATCAAACCATTGTACTCTAGTTTTGGGTAGTGCCATAGCCTCTGTACCATGGTATTCCCCTGTCTCTTGGGTTAGAGTTCTCTTGCTTGAGGGTACACTCGGGCACACTATTTTATCTAATGTCTCTTCGTATTGTTTTGTTAAAGTTTTTATAGTTTATACAGGAATATTTGTTTAGGTGTTGTTACTGTTCTTTAAATATTTTATTGTATTTGTCTCTTTTCCTCACTGAGCTATTTTCCCTGTTGAGGGCCCCTGGGCTTATAGCATCCTGCTTTTCCAAATATGATTGTAGCTTAGCAAGTAATAATAATAATAATAATAATAATAATAATAATAATATCATCATTATTGAGTCATAAATATAAAGACATCAAAATACGACAAATAATGTTTAGCATATGCATTCGGACAAGATATGAAACAACTTTATAAATTTTCGCTCTTAGCGTTCCTATATGTGTTATTTTTTCATTGTTTACGTCTATAAGGAATATCGGCGTCAATGACCTTAGATGTCAGGATGCCAAAAAGTTCTTAATCAGTCTATCAATCTATAAGGAATGCAATTCAATAAATCAATGAATCTATAAGTAATACAATTGGGCGAATCTTTATATCATTAGATGTTGATAACCCTTTCATTGTGACTTTATTCTTGTTACGTGCTAGTTTTTGTCTAAGAATAGACGTTTCTATAAAAAAAAAAATCGCAAAATTCAGAAAAATAGCCTATTATATTTTCATGTTGTTAGGTGCTAGTTTTTGTCTAATAGACGTTTCTATACTAAAAATTCGCAAAATTCAGAAAAATTGCCTATTATATTATCGTGTCTAATGAGTAGTATGTAGAAATTCCACTTGTATAAAAAGTATGCACTTGACCACTTTGTAAATAAAATGTTTGTATTCTATTTCAGTATAATATTGTAAGAAATTGTAATAATTCAGTGCTTTATTAGAAATAACTATTAAGTAAAACGTTTAACCACCTTGTCTCTTGCTATCAGGATTAATATTCACATGAACACACTGATAACAAAACATATAAAATGCTTCATCTTATCATTTATAAAACCCTAACCAAATTTTTCATAAAATAAGGCGATATTTAAGTTCTCTGCTAATACATTTTGGATTATACTGCACCTCGCGTAAGTGAAATTACCAAGTTAAAAATCAATTATATCAAAGATAAGATTAGGCAAAAACTAAGAAATTAATCATACAAATATCAATTACTTAGTCTTCTGTATCAACCCATTTGCTATAATGTATTTGAATATATCAACGTATAATTTGGTGCTTCCGAATGTTCAAAGAAAAAAAGACGAAGATAATCAAAATGTCTTATAGGAATTACTAGTCACATAGGAATTACTTTTACTTTTGAATATCATCATCGGCTTAAGTTTTACTTAAAAAAAAGAAAAGGCTGTACGAATAACAGGAATGGCGAATGTTTATCTGAAAGGAGTCACTATACTTCTTGGAAGACTAACAGTCCTACGAAGCCCCACAAAGAAGAAGACGGAACAGGAACAAACAATGGGAACAAGATCGCTCTCCATTTTGAGGGAGTGGACTCAGTGGAGGCCAGAACTAAATCCTACCGCTAGAGAGTTAATGGGTCTTTTGACTGGCCAGACAGTACTACATTGAATCCCTCTCTCGGGTTACTGGTCATTCTTTCTCTGCCTACACATACACCAAATAACCTGGTCTATTCTCCCCACATTCTTCTATGTCCTCATACACCTGACAACATTGAGATTACCAATAAATTCGTCATCACTGATCTCCATTTGGAGGGAGCCCTGGGAGTGGAGGCTAGAACTAAATCCTACCGCTAGAGAGTTATTGGGTCCTTTGACTGGCCAGACAGTACTACATTGGATCCCTCTCTATGGTTACGGCTCATTTTTACTTTAACTGCACATGTACCAAATAGCCAGGTCTATTCTTTACACATTCTCCCATGTTCTTATACACCTGACAACATTGATATTGCTAAACAATTCTTGTTCACTCAAGCGGTTAACTAATGCACTGTAATTGCTCAGTAACTACGTTCCACTTGGTGAGAGTAGAACAGACTCTTTAGATAATGTAAGCAGCTCTTCTAGGAGGACACTCCAAATCAAAATATTGTTTTCCGGTTTTAGGTAGTGCCATAACCTCTGTACCATGGTCTTTCACTGCACTGGGTTAGAGATCTCTTGCTTTAGGGATACACTCAGGCACACTATTCCCTCTTCATTTTTGACATATGACAGATATCTTTTAAAGTTGTCACTGATCCTAAAATATTTTATATTGTTATTCATTACTTCTTATAGAGTATAACTATAGTTTGTTTATTTCCTTGTTTCCTATCCTCACTGGGCTATTTCCCTTGTCGGAGCCCTTA
>NC_090763.1:9240115-9255115 GCF_036898095.1 Palaemon carinicauda
CTAAAAAAGTATAGGTAAAATTAAGTACGTGATAAAGTACCTCCATATAAATGAACAAAATTACCACTGGGTAAGAAATCTGATTTAGGAAAAATAAATAACAAGTTATATCATCAAAAGGACTTATCTAAAAAAAATATAGGTAAAATTAAGTACGTGATAAAGTACCTCCATATAAATGAACAAAATTACCACTAGGTAAGAAATCTGATTTAGGAAAACGAAATAACAAGTTATATCAACAAAAGGACTTATCTAAGAATATATAGGTAAAATTAAGTACGTGATAAAGTACCTACATATAAATGAACACAATTACCACTAGGTAAGAAATCTGATTTAGGAAAAAGAAATAACAAGTTATATCACCAAAAGGACTTATCTAGAAAAATAGGGCAAAAATAAAACAGGTGATAAAGTACCTACATATAAATGAACACTGGTATCCCAGGGTTTTTCAAATGAGAAAAGGCCAACGTCTGATCAACTGCAGTTTTAAAAGTCCAACCTTATAGTATAAAAGGGCCGAAAATATAACATTTAAAGCTAACCAATTTCAAAAAGGCCAAATTTAGGCATCTAGTACGAAAAAGGGTCAAATTCGGACATTTTGGGCCCAAAAAAGGCCAACCTGGCAACCCTGGAATACCATCAGGTAAGTAATCTGATCTAGGAAAAAGAAATAGCGCATTTTATTGTCACACGAGCGATTTTAATCTGCTTTTCATTGCGTGGAGAAAACAATATCGTATCATCTTCCAGGAAGTAAATGCAACAGTACGGCATAAATTAACTATTGTTAAGTTTTTATAGTTTATGTAGGAAATATTTTTTTATTGTTCCTGTAGTTTTCCCTGTTTCCTTACCTCACTGGGCTATTTTCACAATAATGATAACAGCAACAACAACAACAACAACAACAACAACAACAACAATAATAATGATAATAATAATAATAATAACAATAATAATAATAATAATAATAATAATAATAATAGTAATAAAAACAACGACAATAATGATAATGATAATAATTAAAAATAACAAAAACAACAACAACAACAGTAATAATAATAATAATAATAATAATAATAATAATAATAATAATAATAATAATAATAATAATAACAATAATAATAATAATTAGCAACGTTACTTTCCTTCTATCATTATTTCCCAGAAAACAATCGTAATTATTTAATGTCGAGATGACGCGGAAAACAAATAAGGAAATAATTGCACAGATAACCAGTTAATTGGTAATTCACGAGCTATTAAAACTGATGGCGCTATGAAATAATGAAGCCTTGATAGTTCATGAAATTGTGGTGCAGTGTAACACTGCCATTGCAGGTGAATTAGATATTTTTAGAATGGATTATTGAAGTAACAGGCAAAGGTAGGTGGTATTGTCACGACATGAGAACAAAACAGATAATTAAGGGATTTGTTAGTGTGTTCAAAACTTATTTTATCATACCATGGAAATATAATTCCACCTTTTCACACCATGAAAATAAGGAAATATATAATTATAATTTTTCACACCATGGAATGAAAAATGTATACCATTCTAATTGTTGACCCTATTGAAATCAGAAGAATATATTCCACTTTTCACCCATGGAAATAGGAAAAATATAATTCTACTTTTTCACACCAGGGAAATACGAAAAATATTCTACCTTTTCACACCATGGAAATAAAACAATATAATTCCACTTTTCCACACTATGAAAATAAAGAAAATATATAATTATACTTTTTCATACCATAGAAATAAAAAATGTATATAATTCTACTTTTCTACACTGAAAAAAAGAAACTATGATTATACTTTTTCACACCATAGAAATATAAGAAAAGTAAGAAATACTACTTTTTCACACTATAGAAATAAGAATATGAATCCACTTTTTCACACTGAAAATAAAATAGATAATTCTACTTTTTCACACCATGGAAATAAAAAATATATATAATTTTACTTTTTCACAGTGGAAATAAGAACAATATAATTCTACTTTTTCACACCATGGAAATAAAAAAGTATATTATTCAACTGTTTCACAAAAAGGAAATGAGATAAATATAATTCTACTTTTTCACACAATGAAAATAACAAAATGTGATTATACTTTTTCACACCTTGGAATTAAAAAAATATACAATTCTACTTTTCCACACGATGGATATAGGGAAAATATAATTCTACTTTTCACACCATGGAAATAAGAAAAATATTATTCTACTTTTTCACGCCATGAGAATATGAAAAATATTATTCTATTTTTTCACACCATAGAAATAAAAAAGTATAAAATGCTAATTTTTCACATTATAGAAATAATAAAAATAGAATTATACTTTTCCTCACCATGAAAATACTAAAAATATGATGCTAAATTTTCACCTCATGGAAATGAGAAAAATAGAATTTTACTTTTTCACACCATAAAAATGATAAAACCATAATTCTAACTTTTCACACCATGAAAATAAGAAAAATAGAATTCTACTTTTCCACAATATAAAAATAATAAAGATATAATTCTTTTCCACACCATGGACATGGGAAAATATAATCTTTGCACATTCACAATACACAAATAGGATATTGATGCACATAAAAATAATATAGTATTAATCCTAAAATAATTCAATGGCAATAATCATATTTCCAAAGAAAATCACAATAAATAACAACCAGCAGTTATACCTATATGATTCACCAAAAGTCTATTCTTACGACCACTGTTAATTGTCTTAATAGTACCAATATAAATCACCCACATTTTTTATTGGCAGAGTCACGAAATGCGAACAGTTTATATCCCTTTATCATTGAATGGTTACATAATACAAGAAGCTCATTATGAGATTACCCTATATGACCTCATAGGGTGTAATTACAGTTGGAAAGGGTCACGCAATGATAGTTGATATTACATGAAGTTGATGTAACCGTTTGATCTGTTGGTGTTCTGAGTATAAAGGCTATAATTTCCCAGGTATATATATATATATATATATATATATATATATATATATATATATATATATATATATATATATATATATATATATAAGCGCTAGCTTTTTTAAAAAGAAAGATAAAAATAAGTATACATGGGTAAGAGTGGCAAATGGAAGAGTAGTAGAAAGGGCATTAATGGATTATGTGTTGATAATTAAAAGAATGTTTGGAAGATTGGAAGACGTGCACGTGTTTAGGGGTATGGCTAACGGTATGTCTGATCATTTTTTGGTGGAAGGAAAATTAGTTGTAGCAAAAGAGTGGGGGAATAGAATAGGTGGATGTAAAAGGGAGCTAGTGAGGGTTGAAGAGCTAATAAAATCGGGGGTAAAAAGTAAATATCAGGAAAGGTTGAAAATGACATATGACAAAGTGAAAGTAAGAGAAACTGGCAATTTAGAGGAGGAGTGGAAGTTAGTAAAAAAAAATTTTGTTGGGATTGCAAGTGATGTATGTGGCAAGAAGGTTGTTGGAGGCAGCATGAGGAAGGGCAGTGAATGGTGGAATGAAGGAGTGAAGGTAAAAGTGGAAGAGAAAAAGAGGGCTTTTGAAGAATGGCTGCAGAGTAATAGTATAGAGAAGTATGAAAAATATAGAGAGAAAAATGTGGAAGTAAAGCGCAAGGTACGTGAGGCAAAGAGGGCCGCTGACCTGAGGTGGGGTCAGGGATTGGGTCAGTCATATGAAGAGAATAAGAAGAAGTTTTGGAAAGAAGTGAAGAGAGTAAGGAAGGCTGGCGCAAGAATTGAAGAGACAGTGAAAGATGGAAATGGAACGTTGTTAAAAGGAGAGGAGGCAAGGAAAAGGTGGGCGGAATATTTTGAAAGTTTGCTGAATGTTGAGGATAATAGGGAGGCAGATATAATTGCTGTTCCAGGTGTTGAGGTGCCAGTGATGGGAGATGAGAATGAGAGAGAGATTACAATAGAGGAAGTGAGGAGAGCACTAGATGAAACGAGAGTAGGAAAAGCATCTGGTATGGATGGTGTGAAAGCTGAAATATTGAAGGAAGGGGGTGTGACTGTACTTGAATGGCTGGTGATATTGTTTAATATGTGTTTTGTGTTGTCAATGGTACCAGTAGATTGGGTTTGTGCATGTATTGTACCACTATATAAGGGTAAGGGAGATGTGCATGAGTGTTGTAATTCAAGAGGTATTAGTTTGTTGAGTGTAGTTGGAAAAGTGTATGGTAGAGTAATGATTAATAGGATTAAGGATAAAACAGAGAATGCAATCTTGGAAGTACAGGGTGGTTTTAGAAGAGGTAGGGGTTGTATGAATCAGATTTTTACAGTTAGGCAGATATGCGAGAAATATTTAGCAAAAGGTAAGGAGGTGTATGTTGCGTTTATGGATCTGGAGAAAGCATATGATAGAGTTGATAAGGAAGCAATGTGGAATGTGATGAGGTTATATGGAGTTGGTGGAAGGTTGTTGCAAGCAGTGAAAAGTTTCTACAAAGGTAGTAAAGCATGTGTTAGAATAGGAAATGAAGTGAGCGATTGGTTTCCGGTGAGAGTGGGGCTGAGACAGGGATGTGTGATGTCGCCGTGGTTGTTTAACTTGTATGTTGATGGAGGGGTGAGAGAGGCGAATGCTCGAGTGCTTGGACGAGGATTAAAACTGGTAGGCGAGAATGACCATGAATGGGAGGTAAATCAGTTGTTGTTTGCGGATGATACTGTACTGGTAGCAGACACAGAAGAGAAGCTTGACCGATTAGTGACAGAATTTGGAAGGGTGTGTGAGAGAAGGAAGTTGAGAGTTAATGTGGGTAAGAGTAAGGTTATGAGATGTACAAGAAGGGAAGGTGGTGCAAGGTTGAATGTCATGTTGAATGGAGAGTTACTTGAGGAGGTGGATCAGTTTAAGTACTTGGGGTCTGTTGTTGCAGCAAATGGTGGAGTGGAAGCAGATGTACGTCAGAGAGTGAATGAAGGTTGCAAAGTGGTGGGGGCAGTTAAGGGAGTAGTAAAAAATAGAGGGTTGGGCATGGATGTAAAGAGAGTTCTATATGAGAAAGTGATTGTACCAACTGTGATGTATGGATCGGAGTTGTGGGGAATGAAAGTGATGGAGAGACAGAAATTGAATGTGTTTGAGATGATGAAGTATCTAAGGAGTATGGCTGGTGTATCTCGAGTAGATAGGGTTAGGAACGAAGTGGTGAGGGGGAGAACGGGTGTAAGAAATGAGTTAGCGGCTAGAGTGGATACGAATGGGTTGAGGTGGCTTGGCCATGTTGAGAGAATGGAAAATGGCTGTCTGCTAAAGAAGGTGATAAATGCAAGAGTTGATGGGAGAAGTACAAGAGGAAGGCCAAGGTTTGGGTGGATGGATGGTGTGAAGAAAGCTCTGGGTGATAGAAGGATAGATGTGAGAGAGGCAAGAGAGCGTGCTAGAAATAGGAATGAATGGCGAGCGATTGTGACGCAGTTCCGGTAGGCCCTGCTGCTTCCTCCAGTGCCTTAGATGACCGCGGAGGTAGCAGCAGTAGTGGATTCAGCATTATGAAGCTTCATTTGTGGTGGATAATGTGGGAGGTTGGGCTGTGGCACCCTAGCAGTACCAGCTGAACTCGGTTGAGTCCCTGGTTAGGCTGGAGGAACGTAGGGAGTAGAGGTCCCCTTTTTTGTTTTGTTTCATTTGTTAATGTCGGCTATCCCCCAAAATTGGGGGAAGTGCCTTTGGTATATGTATGTATGTATACATATATACATATATATATGTATATATATATATATATATATATATATATATATATATATACATATATATATATATATATATATTTATATACTGTATATATATATATATATATATATATATATATATATATTTATATATATACATATATATATGCATATATATATATATATATATATATATATATGTATATATATATATATATATGTATATATATATATATATATATATATATATATATATATCTATATATATATATATGTATATGTATATATATACATATATATAATAAATGGATATATATATCATATATAAATATATATATGTATATATATATATATATATATATATATATAAATGCAAATACATATAATAAATGGGAATATATATATATATATATATATATATATATATATATATGTATATATATATTTATATATATATATAATATATAAAGTATATATATATATATATATATTATAAATATACCCATTTATTATTATTATATATATGTATATATACCCATTATATATATATATATATATATATATATATATATATATATATATATATATATATATATATATATATATATATATATATATATATATATATATATACACATATATATTTAAATCGATGTATATCTGCACTAAAGGAAATCCCCTGAGAAAAGAAATACATGGAACTATAAAAGAAAGAAATCACGCAAGTGCAAAACCGAGGCAATAGTAGGGCAGTAAGTGTAAATAGATTTACCTCTTTCGGCTAAAATCAAACGGACAGAAAGGCAATCAGTGCCATCTATTGGCCATTTTCTCGGGGGAACGACACCAACGTATTCGAGTTTCAATCAAGCTTTTAAGGAAATTGTATTTCTCTTCGTGATAAATTGAGGACTGTGATATGTTGATTCAGACACGATATTTACGTAAGAACGCCAAAGGCCAATTTCAGGCTTTTGAATTTTGAACAATTACAATTACAATTTTTTGGAATTTTGAACAATTGACGATGAGAGTTTGATATTCGAATTGTCATGAATGGTTTATCAACTGGAATCTAAATTTCTATTATGTTGGTGAAAGGAAGTTTTAAACTTCTGTCGTCCCCATTTAGGAAACTAATGTGTTTTCTGAACTATATCAATTATTTAAGAGTAATGTAGAATCTACATTTCAACATCTAACTCAAAGTTCGTTTATTATCTGCTATAATTTTCATTTTTTTTTCTTTTTTTTTTAATTACATAACATGAGAAGACAAATTTTTATTGTCTTTAAGTTTGAATTATATCTAAAATTGTTTATTGTAAAGGTAAAATTATTATGGCATCATTTGCTATTTTTCATTTTTTTTCTTTTTTCTTTAATACCATTAGACGAAAAGTCGAATTTTTATTGTCTAGTTTTGAAGAATATCTAGAATTGTTCATTGTAAAATTAAACTCATTATATCATCATTTGCTATAATTTTCATTTTTTTTTTTAATTACATAAGACGAGAAGACAAATTTGTGTTGTCTACTTTTAAAGAATATCTAAAATTGTTCATTGTAAAATTAAGATTATTATATCATCATTTGCTATAATTTGAATTTTTCTCTTTTTTTTCTTTAATTCTATAAGACGAGAAGACAGATTTTTATTGTCTACTTTTGAAGAATATCTAAAATGGTTTATTGTAAAATTAAAATAATTATCGCATCATATACTGCAATTTTATTTTTTTTTATTACGTAAGATGAAAAGCCAAATTTTTATTGTCTTTAAAATTGAAGTATATCTAAAATTGTTTATTGTAAAGGTAAAATCATTATAGCATAATGTGCTATAGTTTTATTTTTTTATTATTGATTTCCATAAGACGAAAATCCTAATTTTTATTGTCTTTAAGCTTGAAGTATATCTAAAATTGTTTATTGTAAAGGTAAAATTATTATATAATTAAATACACGAATGTACCATCCGTGGCTGAATCAACAAAATTTACTTATTCGGTAGAGCCTAGATACATAAAATATGGTTTATTTAACTATAAAGTAAGTAGGAATTTTATAACATCTACTATCTTATAATCAAAATAAAATCTAAACAGATATAGGTTGCAGGCGAGTAATACTGCTCATTTTCCCGAGGGTGAGCGAAGCCCTTTGGTCCACCAACGGTTATTGAGAGAGCTGAAAAAGCGTTGCTATACGGGCGGCTGGCTACGGCAAGTACTACTGTAGAAGGTATGCGTTGACAGCGTCATAGTAACGGTGAGAGGCGGAGGGGGGTTGGGGAGACGGGAGGAGCAAGTCACTCCGGGGTCACCAATGTGACGGGGTAAGAGAAGGTTGTGAACTCAAAGGCAATGTGAAAGCAACCGAGTCTGTTTATTGTAGAACACTTCTTTATATACAAAATCTCAAAGCAACAAGAATTTTCATGTTCGAAAATCGACACTGTTACAGAGGAGAAAAGCAGACATGTTTATTCTGGTTCTTTTTAGTGCGAGGGGAGAGCGAAGATACAAGCACAAAATGAACTATGTACGATCGTGTGACACACGGTTGGTACAGATACAACAATTCCATTCTCTTTATTTCCTTTCGTTTTCATTAAAGATTCAATAAACTGAAGGACTTGAAAGTTCATGGTTATTGAGGCTATCAATGATTGAGTAGAAATGGATGAATTTCATTCATAGATAACTTGCAATGGCGGATATCATAAACTGTCCCCCATCTCTCACTCTCTCTCTCTCTCTCTCTCTCTCTCTCTCTCTCTCTTCGTGCACCTTTCTTTATCATGAGTATGATAAATATACTTTGCTTCTAAGAGAAGGCGAATTGTATTCCAAAAATATAGTTCTCTCTCTCTCTCTCTCTCTCTCTCTCTCTCTCTCTCTCTCTCTCTCTCTCTTCGGGCACCTTTCTTTATCATGAGTATGATAGATATAGTTTGCTTCTAAGAGAAGGCGAATTGTATTCCAAAAATATAGTTCGCTCTCTCTCTCTCTCTCTCTCTCTCTCTCTCTCTCTCTCTCTCTCTCTCTCTCTCTCTCTCTCATCGTGCGCCTTTCTTTATCCTAATATGAAGAATAAAGTTTGCTTTTAAGAGAAGGTGAATTATATTCCATAATTAGAGTTCTCTCTCTCTCTCTCTCTCTCTCTCTCTCTCTCTCTCTCTCTCTCTCTCTCTCTCTTTTCATGCACCTTTCTTTATCCCCAGCATGATGAATATAGTTTGTTTTTAAAGGAAGGCAAATTACATCCCAAAAATATCGTTCTCTGTGAACCTTAATTAAGGGTAAAAGGTCTTTTGGAACACCAGATAGAAAACACTGTATTCTTTCATCAAAGTAACCGATTGGATGATGACATTTGCATAGAAAGTCAGTTTATTGTGTTAATAGATACTCAATTTGGAGAAAATCCACCGAAGAATTAAAAGTCAATTTGTAATCGAATTAGAGTTGGGAATATTGAAAATCATTTTGATGACGTATTTCTTTTAACATTTGGTTGTCGTTCGGAAAGTTACTCATGCTTATAACAAAAAGTATTTTTTTATATACTCTACTGTTTTAATTGTTATTATTATTTTTATAATTATTATTACTTGCTAAGCTAAAACCGTAGTTGAAAAGAAGGATGCTATAACCCCAGAGGCCCCAACAGGGAAAATAGCCCAGTGAGGAAAGGAAACAAGGAAAATATTTTTGGGAGAGCAACAACACCTAAACAAATATTTCTTATATAAAACTATAAAAAACTTTAACAAAACAAGAGAAAGAGAAATTAGTTTGCCCGAGTGTACCCTCAAGCAAGAGGACTCTAACCCAAGACAGTGGAAGATCATAGTATAGAGGCTATGGCACTACCCAATACTTGAAAACAAAAGTTTGATTTTAGAGTGTCATTCTCCTAGAGGAGCTGCTTACCATAGCTAACAATTCATCTTCGAAACCTTTTCCTATACTTCTTAGATTAAATAAATGAAAGAAAATAAAGATCTCGTACTTATTAAATATTGATATTATTGTGATTACCATTATTGCAAATGTTGTTGTTATTGTTTTTGTTAAAGAAATCAGTTCATTTAAATATCTGTTATAAGACGAGAAATGCAATGAACGAAAAAAAAATGTTAAAATACATTTCTAAAGGTTTTAAAGTACGCTCATGAATGGCTGAGGTAATACACAGTGACATAGCCCTGGTCGAGAAGACAATGCCGCCTCTCCACCCAAGCAAAGACCAGAGAGGGCAAGGCAATGGCTGCTGATGACTCTCCAGGTAGGGCACTAGGGTTCTCAAAACACCCTATCTTTAGCTCACAAGGATGGTGAGGTTGTAGACACTATAACGAGCAATCGAGCTTAAGCATGACTCGAATCCCAGTCCGGTGATCGCGAGGCATGGGCTTTTCCAATATGAAATTTAAAATCAAAATGAAAAAACACAAATTAATACATTAAAAAGGGCCGTATAAAGATCAATGGTTTTGTATAGGTGATAATAATAATAATAATAATAATAATAATAATAATAATGATAAAAATTATTATTATCATAATAATAGTAATAATAATAATAATAATAATAATAATAATAATAATAATAATAATAATAATAATAACAATAATGAAACCATCAACAATAATAATAATGATAATAATAATAATAATAATAATAATAATAATAATAATAATAATAATAATGGTAATTTGAATAAAACCATTAATAATGATAATAATAATGATAATAATAATAATAATAATAATAATAATAATAATTTCATACTCCCTAATGTTCTCTCTAAGATCCAGAAATTAAATGGGAGTAAAGTAAGTGAGACCAGCGACATTAATAAATCATATTCATATTCATTAGTCAAAAGACATGATCCCCTACTTTAATGTATAATGTAACAGACTGACATAAGTCTTTTCATAGTTTATATACCACATATCTGTTTTGACGTTGTTACCGTTCGTAGAATTATTTATTGGTAATTTGTTCTCATCATTTATTTATTTCCTTATTTCCTTTCCTCACTGGGCTATTTTACCCAGTTGAAGCCCTTGGGATTATAGCATCTTGCTTTTCCAACTAGGGTTGTAGCTTGGCTAATAATAATAATAATAATAATAATAATAATAATAATAATAATAATAATAATAATAATAATAATAATAACTACGTTGCATTTCTCGAAAAAGACTTTTAACAGTACAGATATTTCTCGAACTAAAACCAGACTTTAAATCTTCACTATTTGATTTGTCCATTGCGTAGTACGCTGATTTTCTACGTTGGTGAAGACTTAATCTCTATATTTGAGTTCATTAGAAAAAAAAATAATACGATAATTGGCATGAACCGTTTAAAACATATTCAACTTAACGTTTGAATAATACCGGACATTATTCATTATCAAAAACGACATGTTGAAAAAAATGAATAATTACATGGATTTAATAACTCATAACTAAAGAATTACGTAAGGAAGATTCAGTGTTTGCTTTGCATGATACTTCCTCATTTGTCAGGTCACAACGAGACTTGCGATTCCTACAAAAGGAGTGAAGTTGCGTGCCACGTAATCTTTTCATTTAAGATTCAAACACGCAACGGGTGTTAAAGGTTTATCATAAAGGGCAGAGGTAAGGGACCGGGATTTTGCCCTGGTTACAGGGAGAAGCCCTATGTACTAAACATATATACATATGATTAGCACACAAGTCCCCTCTGAATCAAAGGTTAGACCAGGGAGGACCAGGCAATGGCTGCTGATGACTCAGCACGTATATCTAAAGGTTCCCACAAAACCATCCTCGCCCCCATAGATAGCTCACAAACATGGTGAGGTAGGACACACTATAAAAAAATTAACGAGCTTGAGTAGGGCTAGAACCCCAGTCCAGCAAATCGCCAGGCAGGGACGTTTCAAAGAGGACGTATCCAATAGGCCACCGGAACCCAATTTAAGGTTTAAAGGTCGCTCATGAACGGAATCAAATAGGACGTATCCAATAGGCCACCCAACCCAATTAAAGTTTTAAAGGTCGCTCATGAATGGCAGAGGCAAGGGACAGTGCCACTACCCTAGCAGGACAATGCCCTAGAGACTGACCATATTACATTATGATCAGCGCTAGGACCAGGGAGGGCCAGGCAATGGATGCTGATGACTCAGTAGATAGACTCATAGGCGCCCCCAAACAGTTCAATGCGTATCCTGCCTTAACGATGAGTAAGTATCCTTTCAGTCAATGTATATCCTTTCAGATCAATGCGCATCCTTCAGGATTAATGGGCGTCCTGTCAATGGAGTGTATCCTATCATGGTAATCGAATCCTATCAGTGAATAGGGATTTAGTCAATAGTTGTAGGCAAGAGTTGATTAGAACTCTGAGCCTCAAACTGTTTTCCAATTAAGGAGTTGGTATTGAGAAAATGTAATGAATAAACTTGGTTTCCAATGATCAAGCTTTGGTTTATGTGTTTGTGTGGGTGCTTGTGTGTGTGTGTGTTGGTGTGTGTTTGTGTGTATTTCGGACAACATAAATAACATTTCAACCTTGGATTTCAAAAGTCTTCTTTGGAATACGGTTAATATTATAAGCGTCTTATACAAGAGGGAAATCAACAAAGTAAAGGAAACTCAGAATATCCTTGGGTATTATAACTTTTTAATTCCTGTTGTTGTTGTTGTTTTCAAGCTTTGTAAATCATGATTTCCAAAGACTTATACAAAATTAAAAAATATTCTTTTTGATAAAGTATTTTTTTCTAATAATAGAAAATTCTTATTATTGTATCTGTATATTTTATTTCAAATGACTTATACAAAATAGAATTTTCTTTTTATCTTTAATATTTTTTTTCTAATAACAAGAAAAATCGTTATTATTATATCTGTACTGTAAATTGTGTAAGAAAAACTTATTCTCATGTTATAGAAATATCACGTTCATGGGGCGTTTCAAGAGGATATTTGATCAATAATAATAATAATAATAATAATAATAATAATAATGATAATAACAAAAATAACCACAGTAATAATAATAATAATAATAATAATAATAATAATAATAATAATAATAATAATAGTAATAGAAATAATAATAATAATAATAATAATAATAATAATAATAATAATAATAATAATAATGATAATTTGATTCTTAAAATTCTCTAAATTTATTTACAAATCTCTATAAAATTGAAATTTTGTATGATAAAAGATTGATAAAATCTTAAAACAAACTAATAGGAAATACAATATATACGCTCTGACAATAAGAGAAACTAAGCCAATGGCCCTTGGCACTTGAAAAAGCATTACTGTATTGTGGCACCGCTTAAAGAGACCAGCATCGTAAATATGCGATTCCCGTAAAGTGGATGCATTTGGGGTTCATTATGGAGACTGGATAACTGTCATATAAAAGCCAAAATTGTATCTATAAAGTCCTAACTGAGGACAGCAATGCACATACAGACAAATTGTGCCATGGGTTTAAAGGTTTAAAGGACGCTCATGAATGGCTGAGGCAAAGGACAGTGATATTGCCCTATCAAGCAGGACAATGTCCAAGAGACTGACCATATATATAGTACATACGATCAGCGCCCAAGCCCCCTCTCCACCCAGGCTAGGACTAAGAATGGCCAGGAAATGGATGCTGACGAATCAGTAGGTAGACCTATAGGGTCCCCCAAACCCCCAATCCTTAGCTCATAAGGATGGTGAGGTTGCAGAGACAAAAGGGTAGTGTTCCTGGCCCATTACTTTCCATACTATATACACATGACGTGCTTTGGCCTAGAAAACAAGCTTGTTGCATATGCAGATGATGCTACTCTCTTTGCATCAATTCCATCCCCTGAATGTAGATCTGGGGTTGGTGAATCCCTTGATAGAGATTTGGCTAAAATTAGTGCATGGTGCAAATTATGGGGTATGAAGTTAGATCCTAATAAAACTCAAAGTATGATTGTAAGTAGGTCAAAGGTGGTGGCTCCTCAACATCCGGATCTCAGTATTGATAATGTTTCTTTAAATTTGTATGACTCTTTTAAAATTTTAGGTGTGATTCTCGACAGCAAAATTACTTTTGAGAAACACATTAGGTCTGTGTCTTCTTCAATTGAACAAAAAATGGCTTATTAAGAAAGTCTTACAAGATTTTCGGTGATCAATCTATTCTGAAGAAGTGTTTTAATTCTTTCATTCTACCTTGTTTTGAGTATTGTTCTCATGTCAGGTGTTCAGCTCCTGATTCTCATCTTAATTTGTTGGACAGAAACTTACGGTCTATTAAATTTCTTATTCCTGATCTAGATATTAATCTCTGGCACCGTCGTTCAATTAGTTCATTATGCATGTTGCATAAGATTTTTCATAACTCTGACCATCCTTTACATTCAGATCTACCCGGACAATTCTATCCTGTTCGTAATACTAGGCAGGCAGGTAATTCTAATAGCCAGGCCTTCTCCATCATGAGGCTCAATACTACACAGTATTCTAGAAGTTTTATTCTAGCTGTTACCAAGTTGTGGAATGATCTTCCTAATCGGGTAGTTGAATCAGTAGAACTTCAAAAGTTCAAAGTTGGAGCAAATGTTTTTATGTTGACCAGGCTGACATGAGTGTTTTTATAGTTTATATATGACATATCTGTTTTTGACGATGTTAATAGTTTATATAGGACATATATGTTTTGACGTTGTTACTGATTTTAGAATGATTTATTGTTAATTTATTCTCATCATTTATTCATTTCCTTATTTCCTTTCCTCACTGGGCTATTTTAACCTATTGGAGCCCTTGGGCTTATAACATCTTGCTTTTCCAACTAGGGTTATAGCTTGGCTGGTAATAATAATAATAATAATAATAATAATAATAATAATAACGAGTTTGAGCAGGACTCTAACCCCAGTCTGGCATTCACCAGTCAGGGACGTTACCATATTGGGCACGACAACAGAGTAAGAGGAACTCTTTTGATCTTTCATCAACAGAGTGAAACTGCGAGGACCACCTCACTCCTGGAGATAAGTAACAAAAATGAAGATAGAGGAAAGCTGAGTTACGCAAGAGGGCTAACGATTAGTGTAAGTCACAAAATGTGCATGTGAATTAACGTTGTGATTAAAATATGTCGAATACAAAGATTGAATAATGAGAGAAGGCGATTACAACGATTGTATAATGAAGAAAATATCAGATGGACTTGGGATCAAAATTAA
>NC_090763.1:9268991-9273991 GCF_036898095.1 Palaemon carinicauda
TGTTATTATTATTATTATTATTATTATTATTATTATTATTATTATTATTATTGCTAGCTAAGTTGGAAAAACAGGATGCTATAAGCCCAAGGATTCCAACAGTGAAAAAAATAGCCCAGTGAGGAAAGGAAACATGGAAATAAATAAACTACCATAGAAATAATGAACAATCAAAATAAGGTAATTTAAGAGCAGCAATAATATCAAATTGTTTTTTTTTTTCATATATAAAATATAAAAACTTCAAAACATAAGACAAAGGGAAACAAGACAAAATAGCATTTTTGAGTTTACCTTCAAATTCATTATTCAGATGTAGATGTTTCTATTAATTTTTTATATATGTGAATTTCCAGTATCGAAATACAAAACTAATAACGAAATAATCTTATTTTCATTAGACATTCTTCTATAGTCAATTCTTTTTAGTGAGGCAGATTTGCACAGAATCGCAGGGGTGCCCTTTTAGCTCTGAAAAGTTTCCTGATCACTGATTGGTTGGACAAGATCATTCTAACCAATCAGCGAGCTGGAAACTCTTCAGAGCTAAAAGGGCACCCCTGCAACTCAGTGTAAATATGCCTCATAAAAATTTTTTTTAGTATAGATAATATTTTTTATTTCCTTTAATTTGGTGGCTTTTAGCATTCTTTTGCAATTAAGAACTATAACCGTAAATGATCTAAAATCATAACGATCGTTCATTTTTCATATTACATCAACTGAAGACAAGAGTGGAATGTATTATTAAATTTTGAATAGAACATTCTAATCTCAGTCATTCATTAATTCCCTAACACCCACTTAAGGACTAAGTTGTTTACTGTTTGATGTTATTAGCTTTACGAAACAGCTAGATATAGATGATTATATTATTTACACTGTGGGTGTAATTCTTCGAAATTTAAAGGTTAATTTCATAATGGATTTTTAATCAAAGTGCTAATAATCATATGAAAATTGGCACACACACAGTTACAGACATACAGACATGAGCATATTTATATATATATATATATATATATATATATATATATATATATATATATATATAGATATACATATATGTATATACATATATATATACACACATATATATATATATATATATATATATATATATATATACATATACATACATACATATATACATACATATATATTATTATTATTATTATTATTATTATTATTATTATTATTATTATTATTATTATTATTATTACTTGCTAAGCTACAACCCTAGTTGGAAAAGCAGGATGCTATAGGCTTAAGGGGCTCCAACAGGGAAAATAGCCCAGTGAGGAAAGGAAACAAGGAGAATGATATATATATATATATATATATATATATATATATATGTATGTATGTATGTATGTATGTATGTATGTATGTATGTATGTATAATATATATATATATATATATATATATATATATATATATATATATATATATATATATATATATATATATATATATCATTCTCCTTGTTTCCTTTCCTCACTGGGCTATTTTCCCTGTTGGAGCCCCTTAAGCTTATAGCATCCTGCTTTTCCAACTAGGGTTGTAGCTTAGCAAGCAATAATAATAATAATAATAATAATAATAATAATAATAATAATAATAATAATATGAACAGATAATATCTAAGATATCGACATCTTTATGTTTCTTTACTGTGTCTATTCATAATTAAAGATTAATCAACCCGCTTTCAGCGAACTATTAGTAAATATATTATCCTTATAGCTCATTAAATAAGCTACACATATCTCTTAAGGGTTATTTTTATGATAAGTCAAGTATGATTTGTAATTATAGTTAATTAGAAGGTTTATAAGGTGGAGATGATAGATTGGAAATATACATTCAAATTGAAGATAATTCCTTGCTTATTTTTTACAATCCTTCATTGCTATCTATATCTTTCATAAATTTTTAGACTTGACTGCTTATTTTTTACAATCCTTCATTGCTATCTTTATTCTTCACAATTTTTTAGACAACGGCAAATTTTTTTTTTACAATCCTTCATTGCTGTCTTCATTCTTCACAATTTTTTAGACTTGACCGCTATCTTTTTTACAATCCTTCATTGCTATCTTCATTCTTCCCAATTTTTTAGACAACGGCTAATTTTTTTTTACAATCCTTCATTGCTGTCTTCATTCCTCACAATTTTTTAGACTTGACCGCTATGTTTTTTTTTACGATCCTTCATTGCTATCTTCATTCTTCACAATTTTTTAGACTTGACCGCTATTTTTTTTTTTACAATCCTTCATTGCTATCTATATCCTTCACAATTTTTTAGACTTGACTGCTTGTTTTTTACAATCCTTCATTGCTATCTTTACTCTTCACAATTTTTTAAGACTTGACTGCTCATTTTTTTACGATCCTTCATTGTTATCTTTATTCTTCAAATTTTTTTTACACTTGACCTTTCTTTTTTTTATGATCCTTCATTGCTATCTTTATTCCTTAAAAATGTTTAGACTTGACCTTTCAGTTTTTACGATCCTTCATTGCTATCTTTACTTTTCAATGAATGCAAGTGAATTCTCAAGGTAGTTACCATATTGATTTATTCCAGAATCGGATCAGTGGCAAGAGGAGCGTTGACCAATTGAATTAAAGGCCCCATGTGTTTCTGCGACTTGTATTCCATATGTCGGTTCATTCTAATTTGATTTATCAAGCTTTGAAGGACAAGGTACTCCAGTGTGACTGAGAGGATCCATTGAAATTCACTTGTGTCATAACCAAATGTATATACTAATTCTATTTTTATTTATTTTTTTTTCCACATTGCAAAAAGTACGTCTGTGAAGGGAAATTTGCACTTGCAATAATTATCATAAGCTCTAGATATGTTGATCACGAAAATCGTAAACACCGACTCTTTAATTAATTCTACTATAAAATGAAGAGAAACCGGTTTTACTAATATTATGAAATGATTGTTAAAAGACTCTCGAGATAAAAAATATGAAAAGGAAAAAGATCTGGTGACTGAGAGGACCCATTGAAATTCGCTTGTGTCATAACCAAATATATCCTAGATTCTTACTGTCTTTATGAACTATCAAATAATTTTTATCATTACTAATCCTGTATATGGATGAGATCATGATGAGGGGTAGATGGTTTGGGCATGCTCTTCGCACTCCATATGAGAGATTAGTTCACTAAACGTTCAAGGCACTAGAAGAGTTGGCAGAACCAGGCCTACATGGCTGAGGACTATGAAGCGCAAAGTAGGAGATGATGAATGGGGAAGTATTGAATTAAAAGCTCAAGATAGACACAACTGGCGAAATCTAACCGAGGCCCTCCACATCAATAGGCGTGGGAGGAGATGATGATGATCAATTTAAGAGATTTGACATACATTCTTGGGCATGGAATTTTATTTGAAAAAATTTGATTAACGCATGAATGCATTGAAAGATGTTTGTTATTTCGATGGTGATTTCATGAAAAAAAAAAAAAAAAAATAAATAAAAATAGAAAAATAATAAAAAAAAATTATTAACTGATTGAGTCTAATAGATATATAAAACTTCTATAAAAGTTAATATATCTCTTTATGGATTCATATATGAATATAATTACCGAATTATCAAAATTGTGTACATTTCCTTTTGACCCTTTTGTTGTTCCTCGAAGAAAAGAAAATCAAGATTTTTGTAATTTTTATAGTGCTTTTTTTAGTTGATAATAATGTATTTTAAGCACTCCAACATAGTAAGTTATTTTTTTCTCATATTGATTACATAATTATGAAAATTTACATATGTGCCCTATACTCAAATAATTTAATCATGAAGACTTACTCCAAATAGTATCTTTCTGAACAGAAAAAAAGTCAAACAGTCTATATTAATCTTGAAAGTAGGATTATTAATGGTAATCTTATATTATGGTTAACGATCAAAATACTAATATTTTTTCCTACACCAAATAAAGGAATTCTATGGTTACAAATGGTATTACAAAACCTGTCTCGCTTCACATGAGCATTTTGATACCGCGCGGTTATGTCCGCGCTGTTTTCCGCGCGGATTATACATCAATGAGCATTAACAAGGCTATTAACAAGGCCGTTCGCAAGCTGGTCGTTCAGAGCAATTTTTGAGCGGCAGTTATTTACTAGCCATGTGTACTGCTAATTCTCACAGTTACATTGTAGCGGCTTATAGAAACTACGAGGTCACTCGGAAAGAATCCGCTCAGAGAAAATACGCTTGTGAAGACATGGTTCCTAACGAGCGGAAATATTTCCATGTAAAAAAAGTCCTCTTGTGTAAAGCAATCCTGATAGAAACTGCGAGGCCACTCGAAGAAAATCCTCTCGTGTGAAGACGTGCCTCCTAACGAGAGGAAATATTTCAGGATGGGAAAAATCCGCTCACGTGAAGACATGGCTCCTAACGAGCGGAAATATTTCCATATAGAAAATATCCTCTTGTGTGAAGCAACCCTTATAGAAACTACAAGGATATTCGCGGAAAATTCTCTTATGTGAAGACCTAACTCCTAATGAGTGGAAATATTTCTGTAAGGAAAAAAACCGCTCACGTGAAGACATGGCTCCTGACGAGCGGAAATATTTCCATATAGATAAAATCCTCTTGTGTGAAGCAACCGTTATAGAAACTACAAGGCAACTTCAGGAAAATCCTCTCACGTGAAGACATATCTCCTAACAAACGGAAATAATTCCGCACGGGAAAAATCTGCTCATATTAAGCGAGTCTAAGTTATAGCACATACTAATGAAGAAAATTTGATTATATATACAATAAGAATCTTTACAGTAAAGAAAGTCTTCAATCAGGATAAGTGAGGTTGGTTTTAGGGGAGGGGGTGATAAGCACTTATAAATAAATCATTAAAGTAAATCATTACAAACTTACAAGTATACAGTGCCTGGAACACAGGGAATGATATACAATGGCCGAACAAATTATGTATTTCAAATTCCCAGAGTTATGAT
>NC_090763.1:9288991-9291024 GCF_036898095.1 Palaemon carinicauda
TATATATATATATATATATATACACACACACACATATATATATATATATATATATGAATATATATATGTATATATATACATATTCATATTTATCTATTTATTTACGTATATAAAATTAATAAATCAAAAGCGATAAGGAGACAAATTGACAATTGTCGATATGCAAAAGGAAAGAAAAATGAAAAGTTTCTTGCAAAGAATGAAGATTTTTTTTCATATCAACATTTAATTATTTTGAATGCAATAATTGAACCAAAATAGAATTTATTAATCTTTCCACTATGTAAAAAACCAAGACAGTTCATTTTAGATTCTGTATGTGATAAGATAATTTTCGATAATCAGAAAAGAAAAATTTTACCAATAAAATAATCATAAATGATGATACAGTCAGTAAGTCTGAAACTATAATGAGATCAAATACAGCACAGCAAAAGCTGGTGTGTTTTTTTTTAGTAAATAAAGGCGATACTCATATCAATGTGTAATACAGTTTAATTGCTCAAAACTGATTATGAAGCTTTATAATAAAAGACATTTGAAGAGACATTAGCTTATGTAAACTTGTAAAAAATTATTTTTTATTTGATTAATGAATAGGTTTGGACCAAATTAAAAATATTGTAATAAGTAGCCACGTTCATTGCTGTGAATAGGGTTATATCAAGAATTAAATTAAATGTGGAATTTAATTGGTCGTAGGTTTTTACTGACTGTAGAAATGGTTATTTTGAATAATGCCAGTCTCTTTTAAACACTTTGGTTGTGGAGTTCCATTTGGTAAAGCTTTTCTATGCGGTATACATTTGGCTCTTTATTTCTATATTATTATTATTATTATTATTATTATTATTATTATTATTATTATTATTATTATTATTATTATTATTATTATTATTATTATTATTATTATTATTGTAATCCAAGCTACAACCCTAGTTGGAAAAGCAACATGCTATAAGCCCAATGGCTCCAATAGGGAAAATAGCCAAGTGCGGAAAGAAAATAAGAAAATAAATAAATGATGAGAACAAATCAACAATAAGTCATTATAAAAGAAAGTAACAACGTCAAAACAGATATGTCATATATAAACTATTAAAAGACTTATGTCAGCCTGTCCAACATAAAAACATTTGCTGCGAGTTTGAACTTTTAAAGTTCTACTGATTCAACTACCCGATTAGGAAGATCATTCCACAAATTGGTCGCATCTGGAATAAAACTTCTAAAATTTCTACAAAGGCGTTCCTCTGTTTATCTATGTCCCTGTTTCATCGTATTCTAAATTCTAGTTACTATTTTTTCTTACATAAAAGTGAACGAATCTGAAATCTGAAGCCAAAATAAAATTTGGAAGGGAATGCAAAGAGAGATTTGCATAATATATTCTTTTCATTGTACACTGTTGAAAATTTGCATTAAAAACGGTAAAAAACCTGGATAAATATTGCCTGACTTTTACCGTTTTGAAAACTGATATATTGAAGTAAAGGAGCGATATTACGGTCAACAGCCCGTCAAAGATAATAACAAAGTAAGGTAAAATTACGGTCGCCTATATTTAATGAAATACGGTTGAGAACAGTATATTTTTAAGGAGAATTTCCGATTAGAATTACGGGTTTTTCTTACAGTGCACAAAAGCATTGTCGATGGCAGTGTTCTTTGTGGGTATATAGCAATACCATACTGTACTTTTTTAATGAATATGTAATCAGTACGCAAGTTATTTCAGTGAATGTGAATATAATGGAATCCATATCTTCCTTTTTAATATTGTAATTTTTTCTTATTTTTTTTTTTTTTTTTTTTTTGGAGAGAGAATATATTGTGGATAATTTGACTTCTACGGGCAATCCATAAACGTATAAACCTCCCAAATACTGTTAGAAATTTGTGAGGAAGAGAGAGAGAGAGAGAGAGAGAGAGAGAGAGAGAGAGAGAGAGAGAGAGAGAGGAGAGAGAGAGAGGGGGGGGGGGCTTTTGATAAATTGACTAAATGAACACGATTATTTAATGAGATCAGTCAT
>NC_090763.1:9294024-9299024 GCF_036898095.1 Palaemon carinicauda
CATCATTTAACTTTTCAGGCAATAGATGACATAATATTCGTCATATTTCAATTAATTTAAAATTATCAATTATTAAAATGAATCATTCTAATAATCCATTGGTATATTATTCATTATCATTTCATGTGTTTCAAAATGGACCTCCTATATAATTAGTTCATATCAATCGTTTTATTGTTGTTGTTGTTTTTTTATTCATTGTTATTGTTTTAATAGTGTGTTATTAAGGAATAAAAACTTTTTCTTCAATCATTTTCCCTGTTGGAGCCCTTGATTTTATAGCATCCTGCTTTTCCAACTAGGGTTGTACCTTTATAAGTAATAATAATAATAATAATAATAATAATAATAATAATAATAATAATAATAATAATAATAATAATAATAATAATAATAATAATAATAATAGTAATAATAATGATAATAATAATAATAATAATAATAATAATAATAATAATAATAATAATGATGTTACTGTTCATAAAATACTTTATTTTAAGTGTTTATTACTTCGCTTGTAGTTTATTTATTTCCTTATTTCCTTTCCGCACTGGGCTATTTTTCCCTGTTGGAGCCCTTGGACTTATAGCATCCTGCTTTTCCAACTAGGGTTGCAGCCTAGCTAATAATAGTAATAATAATTGTTTACTTGTAATTTTCTTCGCAAACTATACGTTTTTTATATTTCTTTTAGTTCTTTTTTTCCTTCTTATTAATTATGTCCCTTCCAATTATCTACAAATTGTTTCCTTCGTATTTCCTCCAACGTTTCACCTTTTCTGTGATGATAATTTCTATCAGTTCCATTTTTCATTTCCTTTCCTATCCACCCTTTATCCCCTTGTGCTTCGTTCGCTTTTCTATTCGAAATACAAATACAGAAACAGAGAGATAAAAATATTGGCTCTGTTTCCCCCTTCGTACATTTTTATTTGTGTTTCTTCCTTTTCCCTTTTCTTATTGTTTCTTTCTATGTTTTTTTTTTTTTAGGTATAGTTGAATGATTTTAAATAATCAAATGTCATCACTACCACATATTCGTTGAATATTTTATGCATTTTTATGTGTCATCATTCAAAATATAAGAGAAATATGTTTGAATATGGAATAATTGATTAAACAGAAAATTATTATCAAATGACATGGAATGTGTTGTATGACTTTTTGGTAAATGAATCGTGTGAGCTGCGTAATAGTTTTAATGATACTGAGTAAATGAAATAATAATAATAATAATAATAATAATAATAATAATAATAATAATAATAATAATAATAATAATTATAATAATAATAATAATAATAATAATAATAATAATAATAATAATAATAATAATAATGATACATATAGTTGAAAAATTATTGTTTGAATATTTTATAGCTCTAACATAACGTCGAATGTCCCATGTGAAAAAATTAAATGATCAAATGTATTATTAAATAACTGAAACAAATATATAAGACTTTTTTTTCGTCCATATATGATAAGGGCGAGACGCATAGAGATTTGATAAAAACAATGAGTCTTATGAACATTATCCTTAAAAGAACGATAATTATAAACATTATCATTAAAAGAACGAGCCTTATAAACATTATCCTTAAAAGAACGAGCCTTATAAACATTATCCTTAAAAGAACGATAATTATAAACATTATCCTTAAAAGAACGAGCCTTATAAACATTATCATCAAAAGAACAAGCTTTATGAACATTATCCTTAAAAGAACGATGATTATAAACATTATCATTAAAAGAACGAGCCTTATAAACATTATCCTTAAAAGAACGAGCCTTATAAACATTATCCTTAAAAGAACGAGCCTTATAAACATTATCCTTAAAAGAACGAGCCTTTTAAACATTATCCACAAAAGAACGAGCTTTATAAACATTAGCCTTAAAAGAACGCGCCTTAAAAACATTATCCTTTAAAAAACGAGCCTTATGAACATCATCTATAAAAGGACAAGTCTTATGAAAATTATCTTCAAAAGAACAAGCCCTATAAACATTATTCTTAAAAGTACGAGCCTTACAAACATTATCTTTAAAAGAACAAGTTCTATAAACATTATCCTTAAAAGAAAGTGCCCTATGAACATTATTTTTAAAAGAACGAGCCCCGTAAACATCACCCTTACAAGAATGAACTTTATAAACATTACTCTTAAAAGAACGAGCCTATAAACATTATTGTTGAAAGAAGAAGCCTTATAAACATTATTCTTAAAAGAACGAGCCATATAAACATTATTCATAAAAGAAGAAGCCTTATAAACATTATCCTTAAAAGAACGAGCCTTATAAACATTATGCTCAAAAGAACGAGCCCTGTAAACATTATGCTTAAAAGAACAAGCCCTATAAACATTAAGCTTAAAAGAACGAGACTTATAAAACATTATTCTTAAATGAAGAAGCCTTATAAACATTATTCCTAAAAGAACGAGCCTTATAAACATTATTCCTAAAAAAACGCAAGGCGAATTGATTGATGTGTGAAGGAAACTTTGCTTTCAGGGAGAAATGGAATGATTGAAGGATCGTCAGGAGGCTGGGAGGAATTCTGAGGATTACATATTCAAGTCTCGTTCTCGAGAAGGATTTTAGATACATTGGTCGATGGAGTTTCCTCATCGGAAGCGAGAATATCGTGTGATGTAGGAAGCGAACGTGGGCGTTGATTTCTATATTTCACGAATGCCGCAAGAATTAATTTAATGCCTTTCTCTTCGGGAATATTTTAGTTATGACGGTTTTTATCAAGGTTTTTTGGAAGCGTTTTATGGAATTTTGGGGGGGAAGTATTTTGTGTATTTCTGTTTGGAAATATATGACACATTTTCAAGTTTTATCTGGAAATAATCTGATTATGACACATTTTCAAGTTTTTTTCTGAAATATTGTGTTTATTATACCTTAATATTTTTTTCCGGAAATAAATAGATAACTATATATATATATATATATATATATATATATATATATATATATATATATATATATGAATATATATATATATATATATATATATATATATATATATATATATATATATATATATATATATATACATATATACATATAAGCAGTACGTCATCATCTCCTTACGAAGTAAACGCCAAGAACAACTAAGTGTTAGGAAAAAAACTGTAATTTCAATCAGAAAATCTCCGTAAAAATATATTGTCCTTAACCGTATTTCAGTAAAATACATGCGACCGTAATTTTACATTACTTTGTTATCTTTTATGGGTTGATAACCGTAATATCACTCCTTTGCGTTAATATAACCGTTTTTAAAACGGTAAAAATCCTGGAATAAATGTTTCCGGACATTTACGGTTTTTAAGTGCAAATTTTTACCGTTTTTAAAACGGTCAGAAATCCTGGAATAGATGTTGCCTGACATTTACGGTTTTTTTAATGCCAATTTTTAACAGTGCACAATGAAAAAATTTATACTCTTCTGTTGGCAACCGTAAATTACAACCAACAGCCTTCTTATATGGCAATTATTACTGATCCTTCTCGGACAATAAAACATTCGGCTTCTCCTTTCATCCTCTTTCCAGGAATGAACGACATAAATTTTCCAGTAAAGGAATAATTTATGAAGGCGATATATTTCGCCAAGGCTGAATGCCATCCTTCACCGTGTAAGATATAGAGTTTTCGATTTCCTCAGTATTTTTATTTCTAGATTTTTGCCTTTATATTACTTTATTCTACTTGGCTGTCTTTAATGAAATGCCTCTTAACAATAGGAAGATATATTACATTTGATAAAACATAATACATTTGCCCATTAAGATATCGGAACTTAGATTGGTGATCGATTTTCTTAGTAATTTCTTATTTTTCTAGAGTTTTAACTTTTTATTACTTTATTCTCTTTTGCTGTCTTAATAAAATGCCTCTAAACAATAGGAAGAAATATTACACTCTATAAAACACAGTACATTTGCCCATTAAGATATAGGAACTTCAGATTAGTGATCGATATTCTTAGTAATTTCTTATTTCTAGAGTTTTACCTTTTTATTAATTTATTCCATTTTCTTATATTAATGAAACGCGTTTTAACAATAATAAGATATATTGCATTCGATAAAAGATCATCCATTTGCCCATTAAGATATCAGAACTTAGATTGGTAACCATCAAGAATTTTGGACCAAAATAGAATTTTCCAACAGATGTTAGGAGTTTGGTGTAAGCGACAATGGCCTGGAATAAGGGCGGTTGAGAAACGATTTAATTCGTGTGATTTAATGTTTCAGGTTGAGAAATTTGGATGTTATAATAATAATAATAATAATAATAATAATAATAATAATAATAATAATAATAATAATAATAATTATTATTATTATTATTATTATTATTATTATTATTATTATTATTATTATTATTATTATTATTATGAAATAATAATTGAGTTGGTGTCTATAAGTCTAAATTTGAGTAATATTCTTACTCGTGTACGCTGTTTAAAAAAACGGTAAATAACTCAACATTTATTCCAGGATTTGAACCGTTTTAAAAACGGTTATATTAAGGTAAAAGATTGATATTACGGTGACCAGCCCGTAAAAGATGATAACACACTAAGGTAAAATTACGGTTGCCTGTATTTTACTGAAATACGGTTGAGAACAGTATATTTTTGCAGAGAATTTCCGATTGAAATTGCCGTTTTTTCTAACAGTGTACCTACTTCAAAATATCAAAATGTGCCTATTCAAAAAGGTTAGAATTAGGTGAATATCAATTTAATTGCTAGTTTAGCCATTAATTAGGACTATTCCCTTATCCTGTTTATTTTCAAGGACGATTTATTACATCTTTTCATTTGGAAAAAAGGATTTATCAAAATACATAAGACCTTATGGTATGATTAGAGTTTTGATCACAAATTATTCCTTTTGATGAAAGGAAACGAATTAGAAAATAGATAATTCTTAATGTTAAAAAGAATATTATTATCAAAATAG
>NC_090763.1:9309024-9316524 GCF_036898095.1 Palaemon carinicauda
CTAGTACATATTAAAAATAATATTGTTCATTTCCACATATTAAAGGTTTTACAAATGAATTCATATGGAGAGAGAGAGAGAGAGAGAGAGAGAGAGAGAGAGAGAGAGAGAGAGAGAGAGAGAGAAGAGAGAGAGAGAGAGAGAGAAACTCGTTATATAAATAAATGAATGATAAACATATATCTTACTAGTTGATACTTTTAAATTATGCTTCATATACTAAATATATTACCAGCCCTAGAAGTCAACAGTATATAAACTAACATGTTCTCTGAAATGAACAGAGTAAAATATAACTTTATTTCTTATTCTGTCTGACGATAGTACACTCAGACGTATAAACTAACTGAAATGAACTGAGTAAAATATAACTTTATTTCTTAATCTGTCTGACGTTAGTACACTCACACGAAACAGCTGTTTCATCCACACTTTGAGAATATGATGGTTATTGATAAGGGTAAAAGGCAGCCTTTGGGCACACCTATAGCAGTGGCCATCACTAGGGGGTTACTTCATTTGGCTGAAATAATTTTACCTTTAAAGGACTTTCATTAAAGACCTTGAAGAAAGATATTCAGAATTTGCTTTGAAAAGTGTTAAGGAAATCATAAGTTTACGTTGGTGCCCATCTGGGAGAAGGTCTATATACACAAGATCTACATATATATTTAGAATTTATATATGTATATATGGTAGCCTATTAGAAACTGGGGTTCCAATCCTGCTCATGCTCGATAGTTTCTTTCAGTGTCTGCAACCTCACCATCCTTGTGAGCTAAGGATGGGGTTCCTGTGGAGTCTATAGGTCTACCTGCCGAGTCATCAGTAGCCATTGCCTGCCTCTCCCTGATCTTAGTTTTGGTGGAGAGGGGGTTGGGCGTTGATCATATGTATATATGGTGAACTGCACGTGTTTCATTCACGCTTGTACACTGTAACCTTATTGCCTCTTTTTATCTCTCGCTCTTCCACGCACTGATAACAGAAACTGTTTAAGCTTTCCTTTGTATGTATTAGTTTGTTTGAATTTTTGTGACATTCTCGCTCGGAACAGCTTGTATATAAACTCGCTATCTATTGAATAAAGGTTACTTGCATTCACCTCGCCTCTCAGATATCAGCCACCTCGCACAATGATCACTCTCTAGGGCATTGTACTGATAGGGCATTGGCGTTCATTGTCATTGTCATTGTCACTCACGAGAGGCCTTTAAACCCAGTAACAGAGAACAACGGCGAATGTTCGTGACCAAAAATGAGAGACCTTTAATCACGGTAGAAGGACGAGCAAAGATTAAGGAAAAACACAGCACACAAACATGGTTAACAGATAAGAGGATTTCGAGATATGATAACAAAGATATAAACATCTGGATGCAGGTTTGACATCAGGTAATAACAGTAAACCCAGGGATGATTAGAGGCAGTTGGCTAAATCACCTGGGGGCGAAGCAGACTAATCTTCCTCAAATGATTAGGATGATAAATGCCTCAGGAAATAGTAGAACTTCAAAGGGAAGATAAAAAAAAAACCACGAGATTTCAAAGTAACCTGTCATCTCGGCCATATTGGAAAAAAGGATGTTTTCTCTGTTTTTTCCTAAAGTAGCCCATTTTTTAAGCCTAGAAATGGTAGACCACGCCCCCTTTTTAAGAGCAAAAACATGATGCAGTAATCTACATCTCCTACTCCTATTAAGGCAAAGGGCTTCGGTTAGATTTCGCCAGTGTTCTCTATCTTGAACTTTTCATTCAATACTTCTCCATTCATCATTCTAATTCCAATTTTCCTAGTGCAGCCCGCCTGTCACCCCCCCCCCCCCGTAAATAAATTGTATAATTTTAGATAGTATTGCTTGGTCACGAAGAAAGCAATTGACTTCCTTCTCAAAGGAAGACCCCCCCCCCCCCGCCATTTAAAGTACAAAAACATAATACAGTAATATGTTGCTTAATTCCCCTTTTCCTAGTGCAGTCCAAAAATTAACAAATAAAACTTTAAAAAGCCACTGACCTCCTACTCAAAGGAAGAAAGATAATAAGTTATCAAAAACAGAGGCAAAATGTAGAATGCCAAGGCTTGATCCCCTAGCAACGTATAATCGTAATAGCAAAGTAAATACAAAGATAAACGGTAATTATTGTCTTTAACAGGCAAAACCAACAATTGTAGGTTTTGACTTCATTCCTAAATTCTTCTCCAAATGTAACAAAGCTTGAAACTGAACGTGGACAGGTTTATCTCCAAAGGTTCATCCGGATTATATTTTCAACAACTAGAATTATCTACATCTCATCAAAGGCGAATGAATCCCCCTCCCCGCTAGGAGCTTATCCCTAGGAGCTGGAGCTTTGGAGGCTAAGATGAAATCCCCCAGTTACAACAGGAAGTAACAGAAGAGATAGGAAAGCAAGACTGGCCAGGCAGTTGTACCAACCGTGTTTCACACAATTGTACATAATTCCTTTTGTATATATTATGCTTGTATCTTCGCTCCTCCCTCGCACTAAAACGAACATGAAAATTCCTGTCTGGTTTTTCCTCTGTGATATTGTCTGTCTTGTGAACTTGTCATGTCCTGTTGCCTTGAGGTTTTGTATATAAGGAGAGTGTTCCACAACAATATAACTCAGTCGTTTCCAATCTGCCTTTGATTTCACAACTCCTCTCTCGGCCCGTCACATTGGTGACCCCGGAAGTCGACTCCTCCCACCGCCTTCCACCCCCACCCCCTCGCCCCTTCATCGTTGGTATTATGGCGGACTCTACGGCAGTTGGTGCTGCGGCCGCTCCATTCAAACTTTCATCGTTTGCCAGCGGAGAGGCGTTTGCTTGGTTTCAGCGCGCAGAAGTCCAGTTTCGTATCAGGGGCGTGACTCGCTCAACCACCAAAGCAGATTATGTTCTCGCGGCGATACCCGAGGACACCTTCCCAGAAATATCCGACTGGCTTTGTGAACAAGGAGACACCCCAATAGCGTATGACGACCTCAAATCATACCTTCTGCAGCAGTACTCGCCGTCGCCAGCCGCCCGTATAGCAAAGCTTTTTCAGCTCTCGCAACAACCGTTGGGGGACCAAAGGGCTTCGCTTGCCCTCAGGGAAATGACCAGTATCGCTCGCCTTCAACCTGCCGCAGACGGGTCTCCTCGTGAGGTGAACCTACTCCGTGCCCTTTGGATACGCCGTTTACCTGAACCTGTGCGCGCTGCCATACCCGATGTCGATAGTTTACCCATAAAGGACTTGATGACCAAAGCCGACGCCCTTATGGACACCCACTTCAAGACCTCCATTAACGCCTCCACCCCTGACGACGAGGATGCCTATTCAACGTCAACCGAAGCTGACATGAATGCCGTAGGACATACACGCCTACCCCGTGACGTGCCGAAGCGGCGACAAAGCCGCCCACCACCCACCAATCGCTCGCGCCCCAACGAACGACTTCTACAGCCACTTACTACCTCCCATCCACCGCAGTTTTGCTACTACCACTTCAGATTCGGGGCAACCGCGAAGAAATGTGCCAAAGATTGTCAGTGGCCAAAAAACGTGTAAGTAGGCCATCGCTTGTGGCGGTGGCCTCCCATGTTTCTAATCTTTTCTTTTTACAGGATGCAGGAACGGGCGTGCGATTTTTGGTAGACACGGGTGCTTTGTCGTTCTCTTTTGCCAAGGAAACTCTTCAAGGCACAACGTAGTCTGTCTACATCTGCCGACGTCCGCTTGGTAGCTGCCAACGGATCTGCGATACCCACCTACGGTTACGAGAGCCTCACATTATCGTTCGGAAACGGTAAATTCAATTGGAAGTTTCTCGTTGCTGACGTCACCATGCCAATCCTCGGTGCGGATTTCCTCTCTCATTTCCACCTTCTGGTCGATGTCGCCCACCGACGATTGGTCAACGCAGACTCGTACTTGTCGACACCTCTTCAACCCGCCCCCTCTAACCTCGCTCTCCACATCAGCGCACCCACGGATGCCTACGCCCACCTCCTCACGTCGTACCCGGAAGTTTTCCGTCCAGAACTTCGCCAAACGCCCACGGTTCCTGCCAAGCACGGTATTTATCACCATATCAAGACGACGGGACCCCCAGTCTTCGCAAAATTCAGACGTCTGGCACCGGAACGATTGGCAGCCGCCAAACAGACGTTCGCCAAAATGGAGAAAATGGGCCTTTGCCAAAAGGCCTCCAGCCCATGGTCGTCACCCTTACACATCGTTCTGAAGAAAGAAGGCTCCCTCCGTCCGTGCGGCGCCTGAACATGCAAACAGAACCGGATCACTACCCCCTCCCAAACATTGCCGATGTAACCTCCTACCTGCACAAAGCAAAGGTTTTCTCTACGCTCGACCTCCTGAAGGGGTATTATCAGGTGCCTATGAACCCAGAAGACATCCCCAAGACCGCCATCACCACTCCGTTTGGCACATACACCTTCAATTACTCCTGTTTTGGCCTTCGTAATGCTTGGGCAACGTTTCAACGTCTCATGGATGGCATCTTAAGGGACCTCCCTTTCTGTGTATGTTATGTGGACGACATACTTGTGTTCTCCTCCTCAAAAGAGGAACACCTCCGTCACCTGCGCATCGTGCTCGACCGCCTGCAACAAAACGGCCATGTAGTCCGGTACGTCAAGTGTACCTTTGGCGCCAACGAAGTGTCGTTCTTAGGGCACCGTATCACTCCTGAAGGAGTCCATCCCCTCCCTGAGAAGGTAGCAGCCGTTCAGAATTTCCCCACGCCCTCGACCGTCAAAGCTCTGCAGGAATTCTTGGGCATGATCAACTATTATCACCGCTTTCTGCCAGCCATTGCCGCCACTCTTGCTCCCCTCTACGCCTCCCTCAAGGGCAAGCCAAAGGACTTGAAGTGGGGTCCCCTTCAAGAAGCGGCCTTCTGCAATGCAAAGAAGGCCCTATCAACTGCTGCGGCTCTCACTTTTCCTATCCCACACGCCCCTCTCCTTCTCTCCACCGATGCCAGCGACGTCGCTATTGGTGCAGTACTCGAGCAGGTGGTCAAAGGCTCGCCCCGCCCATTGGCCTTCTTCAGCAGAAAACTGTCCAAGGCAGAATCGGGTTATTCTACCTTCGATCGAGAATTGCTGGCGGTGCACTTGGCTGTCCGTCATTTTCGCCATTTCTTGGAAGGTACGCCCTTCGTCATTCGCACAGACCACATGCCTCTGGTGCACGCCTTCACTCGACAGTCTGACGCCTGGTCCGCCCGGCAACGCCGACATCTCTCCGCCGTGGCTGAATACAATTGCACCCTCCAATACGTCCCTGGGAAAATGAATCCCGTTCCCGATGCCCTGTCAAGAAACACGTTGGCTGCTGTTCAACTGGGATTGGATTACAACGCCCTGGCTGAAGCCCAACGACAGGATCCAGAGTATCAAGCTTGTAGGACATCCTGCACGTCCCTCCGTTGGGATGATTTTCCCCTCGAAAACTCCAACACCACCCTCCTCCGTGACGTCAGTACTGGTAGACCGCGACCTTGGATTCCTGCTCCCATGCGCCGACAGGTGTTTGATTTCATCCACGGCCTTTCACATCCCTCGTGCTGTTCTACTGCACAGCTGCTGAAGGCAAAGTTCATTTGGCACGGCATTTCTAAGGATGCTAAGGATTGGGTCCGTGCCTGTACTTCTTGCCAAACTTCCAAAGTACATCGACACACGGATTCAGGAGTGGGCACCTTTCCTCAACCTCAGCGTCGTTTCGCACACATTCACGTCGACGTTGTAGGCCCCCTACCCACATCACAAGGACATCGTTACCTGTTTACCGTCATCGACCGCTCCACTCGTTGGCTTGAAGCCATTCCCATGGAAACTGCAACGTCCGCCTCATGTACATCTGCCTTACTCTCTGGATGGATTTCAAGATTCGGTATCCCTGAGCATATTACTTCTGACAGGGGAACCACTTTCACCTCTCAATTATGGACGTCATTAGCGAATCTCCTGGGCATCACCCTACATCAGACAACGGCCTACAACCCCACTGCCAATGGAATGGTTGAACGTTTTCATCGCACCCTCAAAGCAGCTTTGATGTCCCGCTGCAAGGATTCCAACTGGTTTACTCAGCTTCCCTGGGTCCTCCTTGGACTAAGGACCACTCCTAAAGACGCCCTCGACGTCTCGGCAGCCGAAATGGTGTATGGCGACCCGTTGGTCGTCCCTGCCGAGTTTTTTCCTTCTACAACCTCCTCCGACGATCTCCAGCGCATACGTCACGTCGTGGGAAAATTTACTCCGTTCCGCCAGACTTACAAGCCCCCAGCGAAGCATCACATACCAACGGACTTGCACTCTGCAACGCACGTCTTCCTGCGCAACGACACCAGCAAGCCACCGTTAACGCCCCCTTACACGGGACCTTTCCTTGTGATCCGACGCAGTCCGAAAGCATTCCTCCTAAACATTCGGGGCAAAGAAGACTGGGTCTCCATTGATCGTCTAAAACCTGCTTATCTTCTGCCAGATGACCCGCCTACAGTTCGCCTCTCTAGATCAGGGCGCCCTATTTAACATGTACAGTATGTCATTTTTAGGGGGGGAGCCATGTACCAACTGTGTTTCACACAATTGTACGTAATTCCTTTTGTATATATTATGCTTGTATCTTCGCTCCTCCCTCGCACTAAAACGAACATGAAAATTCCTGTCTGGTTTTTCCTCTGTGATATTGTCTGTCTTGTGAACTTGTCATGTCCTGTTGCCTTGAGGTTTTGTATATAAGGAGAGTGTTCCACAACAATATAACTCAGTCGTTTCCAATCTGCCTTTGATTTCACAACTCCTCTCTCGGCCCGTCACACAGTATTGCATTGGATCCTTCTCTCTGGTTACGGTTCATTTTTCCTTTGCCTACACATACATCAGATAAGTCTGGCCTATTCCTTACAGATTCTCCTCTGTCCTCATACACATAACAACACAGATTACTAAATAATTCTTCTTCACCCAAGGGGTTAACTACTGCTCTGTAATTGTTCAGTGTCCAATTTCCTCTTTGTAAGGGTAGAGGACACTTTGGCTATGGTAAGCAGCTCTTTTAGGAGAAGGGCACTCCTAAATCAAACCATTGTTCTCTAGTCTTTGGTAGAGCCATGGCCTCTGTACCATGGTTTTTCACTGTCTTGGGTTAGAGATCCCTTCCTTGAGGGTACACTCGGATACACCTTTTCTGTCATATTTCTCTTCTTCTTGTTTTCTTAAAATATTTCAGTTTATATAGGAGATATTTATTTTAATTTTCTTACTCTTCTTGAAATACTCACTGAGCTATTTCCCCTTTTGGAGCCCTGGGCTTATAGCATCATGCTTATCTAACTAGAGTTTTAGCATAGCTATTATTAATAATACAGATAATAATAATAATAATAATAATAATAATAATAATAATAATAACAGAAGAGACAGAAAAGCAAGAAGGAAGAAAGGAGGGGGAAACGCGGCTGGGCTAA
>NC_090763.1:9319024-9321524 GCF_036898095.1 Palaemon carinicauda
TACGATTCTTGGTGCATACTTTTTGTTTCTACCTATATATATATATATATATATATATATATATATATATATATATATATATATGTATATATATATATATATATATATATATATATATATATATTTATATATATATGTGTGAATATATATATATAGATATATATATATATATAGATATATATATATGTATATATATATATATATATATATATATATATATATATATATATATATATATATGGGGTTTAAGAATATAATATGTAATAATATGGCCTTACTTAAGTTGCCAACTAAAAACATTATTGCACTTTCTGTCATTAAATCCGTTGCAAAACAAAGTGATTACTATTTTATGGGTACTTTCTATTAAACAAAGATAAAATCTATTTCATAATGGTATATTTTAACTAATCTTCATTACAATCTGATATAATTAGATAATTTTAGTCTGGTGGCATCTCTTAGATAACACTCATTAAGAAATAAATAAAATTCAGATGATAAAGATATAAATGATAAGCATCGTTGATAACGGAAGAAGTGAAATGATGAATATGAAACATATAAAGATATAAAATAGAAAATGTAAAATATAAACTAACGCTAACAAGAAACTCTTGTCAGACAAATAAAAGAAAAATAAAATAAGACTCTAGAATAGAAAATATGGAATATAAAATAACGCTAACAAAAAAATCTTATAAGACAAATAAAAAAAGGTTAAAGATTATAGAATAAAAAATTTAATATAAAATAATGCTAAAAAAAAAATCTTTTATCAGACAAATAAAACAAAATTAAATAAGATCATAAAATAGAAAATATGAAATATAAAATAATGATAAAAAAGACATTCTTATAAGGCAAATAAAAGCAAAATGAAATACGATTATAAAATAGAAAATATGAAATATAAAATAACGCATAAACTTTTATAGGACAAATAAAAACTAAATGAAATAAGATTTTAAAATCGAATATATGAAATATAAAATAACGCTGACAAAAAACTCTATGACCAAAAAAATTAAATAAGGTCATAAAATAGGGAATGTCATATATAAAATAAAGCTAATAAGAAACTCTTATAAGCCAAAAATAAACAAAAGGAAATAAGATCATAAAAAAGAAAATATGGAACATAAAATAACGCTAACAAGAAACTTATAAGACAAATAGAAACGACATGAAATAAGATTTTGAATTAGAAAAACAAACCATCGTAACCAGGCTTCGTATGACAGTAATCCCAAAGCTGATTAGAGAGCATTGGTCAATCCGTCTGGAGGATTACTGACCATCTCAGGGAGAAGAAGATCAAGACCTTTATGATCATCAGCAGTGAAACAAAGACCACAATTGCCACATGGATATCCTGAAGATCCTACCAACAAGGGAAATTATGAGGAATTGCGATGCCAAACTTATAACATTTCCTTAAATGGAAGAAGTAGAAAAAGGAAAATAGTCTCTCTCTCTCTCTCTCTCTCTCTCTCTCTCTCTCTCTCTCTCTCTCTCTCTCTCTCTCTCTCTCTCTCTCTCTCTCTGACCCCAAATGCCAATGCATTCTGGTACAGGGAAAATAATTTTTTGTATATAGAATAATTTCAACCTGCATTCCTTGAACTCAGTCGATCATGGAATTAAAATAAAGAAAATGGATTTAAAAATAAAAAAGGAAAAATACAAAATAATAAAGAGATCTGAGTACTAAATGAATGATATATCTGTATAACCTTAAAAAAGATAAAGGTTTAAAGGCCGTTCATATATGGCAGAGGCCAGGGTCAGTGATGTTGCCCTAGTAAGACAATGCCCTACACTACTAGAGACTGACCAATATACCCATATAATTAGTGACCAAGCTAGGACCAGTGATGGCCAGGAAATGCCTGCTAAAGACCGAACAAGTAGACCTATAGGCTCCCCCATACCCTGCAACCTTAGTTCATAAGGATGGTGAGGTTGCAGACACTACAAGAAACTATGGACCTTGAGCGGGACTCGAACTCCAGTCCTGCAGATCTCAAGGTAGGGACGTTTCCAATAAGCCACAACAACCAATGTATTATGTTCCCCTATCAATTTGCCTATTTTTTATTGTTATTGACGAACATATAAATTCAGACCCACAATGAGAGGCTTCCAAGAGGCTTGCAATGTCTTCCTCAGAGGTCAACAAATTAATTTATTCCTGGATCGCCATGATCCCGAGGGTACCTCCAATGGACGTGAGGGGAATGGGGCAGGCGTGGTCTTGGAGAAAGGGGAATCTTCATCAAAGGGTAGTAAAGATTTGGCTCCAAAAGGAAGGGGAAATGCCTACGTCGAAGATCTGGCTTACAGAGGGGACCAGAATGGAGGAACTGGACTGGAGGGACTTACCATAGGTTAACAATTTTTGAGGACGGGACAAAAGGAATTCCATGACTTCATTGGACCAGGATAGGGGGAATATAAGGATTTGAGAATTAGGATGAGAGAGTATATTCCGAGGGAA
>NC_090763.1:9326524-9329024 GCF_036898095.1 Palaemon carinicauda
TATATAGACAGATATATAGATTGGTAGATACTATATAATATATATATATATATATATATATATATATATATATATATATATATATATGTGTGTGTGTGTGTGTGTGTGTGCGTAAAAATCACAGGAAAACGTGATGCTCAGATGCAGAAGAACCACAGGGAAAATGAAAATACGAAATATACGATTAAGTCCTGACTAGTTTCGTGACACTTCTTCAGAGGACTCTGAAGAAGTGTCACGAAACTAGTCAGGACTTAATCGTATATTTCGTATTTTCATTATCCCTGTGGTTCTCCTGCATATATACTGTATATATATATATATATATATATATATATATATATATATATATATATATATATATATGTATATACATATATACATATATATATATATATATATATATATATATATATATATATATATATATATATACATGGAGAGAGAGAGAGAGAGAGAGAGAGAGAGAGAGAGAGAGAGAGAGAGAGAGAGAGAGATATGGATACTATATACACTATATATATAATACATATTCATAAATATATATATATATATATATATATATATATATATATATATATATATATATATATATATATATGTATATATATGTATATATATATATATATATATATATATATACTCATATACATTAAAATACACAATTTTCCGTGTATTTATGATAAATAAAATAACCCACAATGTATGAAAAATAGAAGTTTATTTAGCTTTCGAAGGGACCATCTCCCTTCCTCTTCAGAATACAAATAGTTACAAATTTTTGAAACAGAGGTACAGAAAGGTTCTTAAGAGATAAAAAGCCCGTTACAGTCTTAGCGAATATTAACAGCATTTCACGGTGGTTTGTTTACATCTTTTAACAATTCCTTAACAATAGTTACATTGTTTTTTACAATATTATTTAAAAACTGATCCAATTTAAAATTACTTTGATATATATTAAAATTATTAGAATTCTGAATTAAAACAGCTTCAATCAGTTTCCGTCTATGTGTATCAGGCATTGATATCAATTTGTCCATATTCTTAAAATCTATTGGGTGATTTTCCCGTGTCATATGTTTAAAAACAGCGCTATTTTCATCACCTCTTCTAATGGAATCTCTATGTTCTCTTTTCCTTCTCTCAAAATCTACTGATTCTCCTATGTAAACTTTATCACATGAACCACATGGCAGTTTATATATACATGCTTGTTTGGCAGCCTTTCCTTTCCCTGATTTTGTCAACACCTTTTTAATAGTTAAATTATTTTTATATACCCCAACTACTTTACAACTTTTTAGGCAGGTGTCAAGTAATTTGTTGTCTTGGCCTGTTTGAGGAATGATAAGAAGACACTCATCATATTTTAGAAATGGTTCTCTTTCTTTTGCAACATAATATGTCTTCCTTGCTTTTAAGTGTGCCTTTTCGATAAAACCAGAATCATAGCCATGATTTTTGAAAACCCTTTTAAGATAACTTATTTCAAATTCAAGAAATTCGTGGTCACAAACTTTATATGCCCTTAAAAATAAGTTAGAAATAACCCCCAATTTTGTAGTTCTTGTATGGTTTGAAAATGCATGTATATAAGAATCTGAATGCGTTTCTTTCCTGTAAACCTTGAATTTAGGACAGCCAACTTCCGGACGGATTACCAGTGTGTCCAAGAAGGGTAATTCATTATTATTTTCTATTTCAACTTTAAATTTAATTGAAGGGTGGAGATTGTTTAAAGACACTAAAAAGTTATCAATATTAAGAGAACATGGAACAACAGAAAAAATATCATCTACATATCTCACCCATGTAATGTCAAAATCTAAAATGTCAGGTAGAAGTTCTGTTTCAAAAAATTCCATAAAAATATTTGCTAAAACAGGAGACAGAGGGGAACCCATGGGAAGACCATATATTTGAGAGAAAAACTGACCGTTACAAGTAAAATAAGACTCAGAAACACACAATTCTATCAACTTTATAAAAATATCATTAGGTACAGGTATATTTAAATCTAATGTATCGATTTTGTTACTCAGGTACTGAAGACATTGTTGTACTGGGACTTTGGTAAATAAGGATTCAACATCAAAACTGACCAACTTTTTGTTGTGAAGATCAATATTTCTAATTCTATCAACAAAATTACAAGTATCTTTTAAATGAGAATTTGATATGGTGCCAAGGCATGGGGAAAGTAATTTTGCTATCCACTTAGATATATTGTAGGTTACACAATTACGGGTTGAAGTAATTGGCCTCATAGGTACTCCTTCCTTGTGAATCTTCGGTAATCCATACATGTGGGAAAGAGATGGTAAATAAGCCTGAAATTTCTTGCACAACTCGGGATAATCTTTCTGGAGGAGAGATTTTAACATCTTATTGTAAGTTGCCTGCCATCGTTTAAGTGGATCTGTTGCTAGTTTCTTGTATGTAGATTCGTCACTTAATAAAAAATTCATTTTTTCTGTATAAGTATTAACGTCTAGAA
>NC_090763.1:9336524-9346524 GCF_036898095.1 Palaemon carinicauda
CCCATTAAACAGCTTAAACTCACGGTCCCGGGCTGGGATCGATCTGCTGCCATGTAAATGCTAGGCAAGCAGGTTATCATTATACGTACTAACCAGGAGGCTAGTGGAAACGTCCCTGCCTGGCGTTCTCCAAAATGGTGTTCGAGTCACTCTCAAGCTTGATTAGTTTCTTGTAGTGTCTGCAACCTCACTATCATTGTGAGCTAGGGATGGTGGATTTGGGGGAGCCTGAAGGTCTTCCTGTATAGTCATCAGTAGCCATTTCCTAGCCTTCCCTGGTCCTAGCATGGATGGAGAAGGTGCTTGGGCACTAATTATGTATATATGGTCAGTCTCTAGGGCGTTGTCCTACTAGGGTACTGTAACTGCCTCTTGCCTCTGCCATTCATGAGTGGTCTTTAAACCTTATGTGGAATACGAGTGCTAGGCGTTTACCAGCCCTTTAATAGAGTATATGATTTCTCATCTTTTTCCCTATACCTCCAAATGAAAATTCCCCTTTTTCAACAGTCAGGAGAAGAGATCCTTTCTGTTTTACATAAGCCCGAGCTTATGTCCTTCAGTACTTCCTTCATTTTCCATACCCCTTCGTACCGCTTTCACCCTACCGAGTCTCATACGAATTTCTCCCTTTCCCTATTTATTTAAGCCTTACATAAGCGTCTTTCAACATCTATCCTTCGGTAGTCCTTCCTGTTTTCGACTTTTATCCACTTTTTAATTCATTTTCGAGTAGGAAAGGACATGATTTAGCATTGGCCTTAATCTGTGTAACCGAACGACATAAAAGGAGTTCTATTCCTTTTATCCTCAGCAACAAATGGTAAATCGTAAAGAAATATATTCTTTTAACATTTATTTTTAAAATGGAACCCTAAATACAATTTTCTACTCAGCAATTAGTAAAGAAACAGCCAGTTTATTTATTCTATTTTTCACTCTAATAATTACACAATTACTTTTAATAAATATAATCTAAGCTAAAGCTTTCTACTCAGTTCTTTTTGTGCAATTGTATAATGATTGTTTTTGTGATTCTATTATTGAGGCATTGAGCAGTGTAACCTTTCCTTTCTTCATGTAATACATTCTTAAATACTATCTCTAGATTTAGATACATTTATCCTCTTAGATAATAAATATGGCCAACTAGCAAAACGTTTATATCTTGTATTTCAATTTCGAATTGCTTGCTTCACGAGAATGCTTTTTTTTTTTTTTTGCATCACAATTCCCAATTCTGTTTTCATTTTCCAATACAGTATCCAGCCACTCTATACAGAATTATTGTTTAGTCCCTTCCCGTGCTTATTCAACCCCTCTAAAAATACTATACTGCAATAGGATTGTGGTGGCCTAGTGAAAATGTCCCTGACTGGTGAATGCCATACTGGGGTTCGAGTCCTGCTCACCTCGTTAGCCTCTTTGGTAGCTGCAACCTCACCATCCTTGTGAGATAAGGATGGGGGTCTTAGGGGAGCTCATTGGCCTATCTGCTGAGTCATCAGCAGCCATTGCCTGGCTCTCCTTGGTCCTAGCTTGGGTAGAGAGAGGGCTTGGGCGCTGATCATATGTATGGTCAGTCTCTAGGGCATTGTCTTTTTACTTACTTTGACGGCTGCTTTTCCTGTCCCATACAGCAGGGGAACCCCACTCTCTAGAGGACCCCACTGCTATTTTATCTTGTTCGTTCAGAGTATTCAATATTTCATATCACATATTGCTCATTTACTGTTAAATCGTCACTGTTAAACGACTCACCGAATAAGAAAGTCCTCAGTTTCCTCTTGAAAGCCTTAATGTCTTTAATCATTCGGTTGCCTCGGGTGGGCTTTTTGTCCTGCTTAATAGGGCAATGCCACTGTCCCTGGCCTCTGCCATTCATGAGCGGCATTTAAACCTTTAAAACCTTTAAATGCAATTTCGGAATCTCCAATATTGTACGAAGAAAACCTTTTAAAATTTTACATTATGAAGTTGCGTCATTTTACTTATGATAAGAACACCTTTTGATGTTAATTTTCCCTTTCCTTTCTTAAATCTTATTCCAGATTTCCAATGAAAAGGATTCTGATAAGATTCTCCATCGTTAGGGTGTCTCAGAAGGGAAACAAATGGAGGAAAATAAGAGAATAAAAAGAAAAAAATAAAGCAGAAAAAGAGAGTGGGTATAATAGATAAAAAGAGAGAGCAGAAATTAAATAAGATTGTATGTTTGTTTATGAATTTATTTCTCATTTAAGTAATAATTCATAGACAATTTATTATAAATATCGGTGTGTTAAATATTGAAATTCTCACTGCATATCACGTCAAAGATTCTTCAAGCAAAGGTTTCGTGAAAGATTCAAATGGGATTCGCAGGTTATTCATTTCACTATTATAGAGAGCAGATTTCATGCACCGATGATTAAGCAGATTTCTAGAAGATATATATAGTCTATATGAGTGTGTATATATATATATATATATATATATATATATATATATATATATATATATATATATATATATATACACACATATATATATATATATATATATATATATATATATATATATATACATATATATATATATATATATATATATATATATATATGTATATATATATATATATATATATATATATATATATATATATATATATATATATATATATATATATATATATAAATATACATATATATATATATGCATATATTTAAACATATATATATATATAAATATATATATATATATATATATATATATATATATATATATAAATATATATATATATATATAAATATATATATATATAAATATATATATTTGTATATATATAATAGCAGTACTAACCAAACTCGGTTAGATCTGTCGTCAGGCTGGGAGGAGCTAAGAGAAGAAAAGTCCCCTTTTGTTTTTGTTTTTTTATGTCAACTAACTTCCAACATTGGGGAAGTGCCTTGGTAGATAGATAGAGCATATAAATTCATTTATAAACATATATGTTTATATACTGTATATGCATGCATATACACATATATTTCATTTCAATTGTTTATTACTTTTCATATAGATTATTCATTTCCTTAATTACATTCTTCACTGGGCTATCTCTCCCTGTTAGAGCCCTGCTTTTCTAACTTGTGTTGTAGCTTAGTTAATAATAATAATAATAATAATAATAATAATAATAATAATAATAATAATAATAATAATAATAATAATAATAATAATAATAATAATAACAACACGCTCTTCATTACATACCATGTGTCAAAATATATTTCAGAATGAAAACACCTTTACAATTTTACTAATGTTGAGTAAATATATTCAATTCCTAAAATGCCATGCCAGATTAAATGGTCAAATATATCTTTGTCACTTAGGATATAAATGAAAACAAAAGAAAGACAACGTTTGTTTTCTTTCTGGATTATGACCTTTTCTAAAAAAAAAAATAAAAAAAAAAAATAATAATACTAAATCACGAAAATTTAAAAACTGCTGGTGGAATATTTGCTGAGTCTGGAAGGCTGACATCCCGTTGAATATATAAATATATAAATATATAAATAAATAAATATATGAATACTAACTAAATGTCTCTTTTTATCACACGACTCCGAGAAAAAGGATAATTTATCTGTTTGCATACATACGAATGTAAATGCATGTTGATTCCATTGTTTTCTCTGTGCATTTATGAATGCATTTGTGAATTCTCAAAAGCTGGGAATGTACTGAAGGCATAAGTATTCTCTGCCACTCGGTATGATATTTCACGAGATGAATAAAATTCCCCAGGATTCATGCCAAAGTCATTTACATCCCTTGCAATGAAGATTGATTAATATCATGTTTTATTATTATCCTAAGTGAGCTAACATTCGTAAGGAGGCAGGGTAGAAAGAGCATCAACTTGCAAAGATTTTGTTTAATAATGTGAGCTTCCAAAAAGTTGCAAAATATGATATTTTGAAGTGATGAAACCTCCAAAAAATCTTAAAATAAGATGTGAAGTAATGTGAGCTGTAAGATTTTGCAAGTAATGTGAATTACAAAATATTTTAAATAAGATTTTGTGGAATAATGTGAGCTAAAAAATAGCAAAATAAGATTTTGTGAGTTAATGGAACCTACAAAGAAATTTAAAATAAGATTTTGTGGAATAATGTGAGCTGCAAAGAATTGCAAGATAAGATATGTAGAGTAATGTAACCTATAAAAAAAATTAAAATAAGATTTTGTGGAATGATTTGAACTGCAAGATTTTGTGAAGTAATGGAATCTACAAAAAATCTTAAAATAAGATTTTGTAGAATAATGTGAGCTGCAAAGAATTGCAAGATAGGATATGTAGAGTAATGTAACCTATAAAAACAATTAAGATAAGATTTTGTGAAATAATGTGAGCTGCCAAAAATTGCTAGATAAGATACGTGGAGTAATGTGACCTACAAAAAAAATTTAGAAAAAGATTTTGTGGAATGATTTGAACTGCAAGATTTTGTGAAGTAATGGAATCTACAAAAAATCTTAAAATAAGATTTTGTAGAATAATGTGAGCTGCAAAAAATGGCAAAGTAAGATTTGGGGAGTAATGTGACCTACAAAAAAAAATTCTTAATAAGATTTTATGGAATAATGTGCTATGCAAAATAAGGGCAAAGCATCGGTGGACTTATCTGAGTGGCAACATTTACAAAGTAAGCTTTTTTTTGGAAAATTGTGACCTAGAAAATAAAATCACAAAATAAGTTTTTATGGAATAATATGCCTTATCAATAATGGGAAAATACGCTTTTGTGGAATAATGTGACACGAAAAATAAATGCAAAGTAAGCTTCTGTGAACTAAATTTAGCAGCCAAAAAAATTGCAAAGTAAGATTTTGTGTAGTAATGAGACCTACAATAAATGGCAAAGTAAATTTTTGTGGACTAATGTTACTGCAAATAAAAAACGCAAAGTAAGCTTTTGTAGAGTAATGTGATATGCCAAATAAATTGCTAAATAAACTTCTGTGGAATGATGTGACCTGCCAACAAAATTAAAAAATAAGCTTTTGTGGAATAACGCAGCCTACAAAAAAAAAAAAAAAAAAAAAAAAGATTTTTGGAGTAATGTGCCCTTCAAAGAATAAAAAATTAGGCATACGTGAAGTAATGTGACCTACAAAAAAAATTGCAAAGCAAGTTTTTGTGGAAGAATGTAACCTGCAAAAATATTGCAAATTGAGATTATGTGGCATAATGTGACTTACAAAAAGAAATCTGCAGGAGATTTTTCGGAATAATGTGACGTACTATAAAAAGCATAAAAATATTTTGTGAAATAATGGTACCAGCAAAAAAAAAAATAGATTAAAAACAGGGTAGGAAAAAAGATGAGATAGAAGAAATAACAGACAAGTTGTCAAGAATAAGAACTGTTTAATTAGGTGAACTGATTGAATATTAAATATTATTTTAGGAGAGGAAATCATATATATCACATTTCTTGACAGATTAATAGATGATTAATCAAAAATAGCAATTAATAGTGATAGCCAGTCTTCTCTCAATTAAAATATAATGATTTTTTAAAACGTATTATTATGATTATGATTTATATTTCTCCTATGACGAAAAGTTAATTTATTCTTTAGGTTTGGAGCAAAAGTTGACATAGATTTCTTCATGGACTAAAGCCTCTCACTCCCACTCCCTTTCAGAGTATTTGCCGTTCAGCGTGACAGGAATATATATATATATATATACATATATATATATATATATATATATATATATATGTACATATATATGTACATATATATATACATATGTATGTACGTACATATATATATGTATATATATATATATATATATATATATATATATATATATATATATATATATATATATATATATATATATATATATATATACTGTGTATATATATATATATATATATATAGTGTATATATATATATATATATATATATATATATATATATATATATATATATATATATATATATATATATATATCCAGACACTGCCTCCTTAAATAGGGAGATTTATACCAAAGAAATAGTTACAAAAAAAATTTCTCTTTAATTTACCACTGATTTTTCCAGTTATTTTAATTATAATGATCTCCATAAAATAGTAATGCATAACATATATCACACATTACAGAAAACAGATTACCAGTAAACACACTAAATTAGCAGCATTTGGCCAAAAGAGAAGACAAAACGATAGAAGCACCAGGACAATATTTTCTTCCTTTTTTTTTCCTTTTTTTTTGAGGGATGAGCGCCCCCCCCCCCCCCCCCCCCCCCCAACTCCTACATTACTCAAAAATATCGCCCCAAAATGACGCGATCCAATGATTAAAAACGCGTTAGCGGAGCACCGCCCGAAGCCATTAGCATTATTAATCAAAGCTGGGTAATTTCGACCTCGGCTTTAGAACAGATTTCATTTGTTATGACCATCTGTTATTCCTAATTGCCCATGTAATGACCTCCACTATCATTCACTTAGAATTATTTCGCCATCTTTTTTCTTCTTTAAAAAGGGGGTTTTGCTTAAGCCCCCATCTCCTCCTCCATCTCCCTTTCCTCCTTCTCTCTTACTGGTTGTGGTGGCCGATGTGGTAACGTCCCTGACTGGTGAACGCCAAACTGGGGTTCGAATCCTACACAAACTCGTTAGTTTATTTGGTCGCTGCAACCTCATCGTCCATGTGAACTAAGGATAGGGGTTTTGGAGGAGCACATAGGTCTATCTTCTGAGTCATCAGCAACCATTGCCTGCCTCTCCTTGGTCCAAGCTTGGATGGACAGGAGGGGCTTGGGCACTGAGTATTGTCGCTGTAAGCTAAGGATGGGGGGCTTGGGGGAGTCCATAGGCCTATCTGCCGAGTCATCAGCAGCCATTGCCTGGTCCTGCTTGCTCCTAGCTTGGGTGGAGAGGGATTTGAGGCGCTGATCATATGTATATATGGTCAGTCTCTCGGGCATTGTCCTGCTTGATAAGGCAATGTCACTGTCCCTTATTTCTGCAATTCATGAGCGGCCTTTAAACCTTTAAACAGAAATATTTGCAATGCAATGTTTGGCAGTGGGTGGGTCCTTAGATGTCAGGATGCCAGAAAACCTTAAATCAATCAATCAATCAATCAGCAAATTGTTAGACAAAGTTGAATGGTCTTGAATAAGATCGATATCTGATTATCCAAAAGGATACATGAATCTATATCCATATATGTTTTTAAATTCTTATTTACATCATTATTAATGAAATATCAACCTTGTTAAGTTCTGTTACTTGTATATAAGTTAATTTTTTTGCTACTACAGAAAAAAATAGATATCTGTTTGAAGCTAAGTAAGGATGACAGGTTCATCCTTGCCAAGATTCTTGGACATGATGTGTCATACAATACTACAGGAATTTTTAGATTTATTTCAAAAGCTGGTGTTCTGAAAGTTATTTAACTCTTATAATGACATATTTACTTTTCTGGTTTTAATTGAATATTCTTTTACTCTTTATTTACAATAAACGACATCAGCCTCAATGACCTTCGATGTCAGGATGTCAGAAAATTTCAAATCAATCAATCAATCTACGTTATCATTGATATTTTTGTTATTATTGGTGATGTAATCAGTCTTTTAACTGTACCATTACTCTCAGCTCTAACATTGGTACATTTTCACTCTTTAGGGAGAGCATTGGATCTCAAAGAATACCAGGTACTGCAAAATACTGCTACTCACTTAAGTTGACTCACTACGAGTAACATTTTTTTTTGGGGGGAGGTTGGCGGATAGAATAAAGCTAAATAGTTTTCTTTGTGCGTCGTGGTGAAAACTGGCCAAAGCCAGACGTGAATTGACATGCCTGGGGCCTTTGTCCTGCAGTGGACTAGAAACGGCTGCATTTGTTAATAATAATGGTAATTATTATTATTATAGTGATTATTATTATCATTAATGATAATGATAATTATTATTAATAATAATTATTACTATCAATAGTAATATTTATTGATAATCTCTCTCTCTCTCTCTCTCTCTCTCTCTCTCTCTCTCTCTCTCTCTCTCTCTCTCTCTCTCTCTCTCTCTCTCTACATGATATTATTTACATTAAGATTGCTTAACAGAATTATATAACACTGTTTAACCTTTTGCATCCTCAATTTTAGGAGTACAAAGGAATTTATAAAAGTAAACAAAGGGTACACAAAAACAAAAAAAGGTTTGGAACCCTTATTCTACAATAATATCCTCAATATACTAAAATTCCATTCGGTATTTTCTCTCAGTCAACTATTATTATTATTATTATTATTATTATTATTATTATTATTATCATTAATTACTAAGCTACAACCATAGTTGGAAAACCAGGATGCTATAAACCCAGGGGTTCCAATGGAGAAAATATCCCAGTGAGTAAAGGAAACAAGGAAAAATAAGATATTTCAAGAATAGTAACATTAAAATAAACGTCTCCTATATAAACTACAAACTTTAACAAAACTGGGGGAAGTGAAATAAGATAGAATAGTGTGCCCGCGTGTATCCTCAAGCAAGAGAACTCTAACCCAAAACATTGGTAGATCATGGTACAGAGGCTATGGCACTACCCAAAACTAGAGAACAATTTGATTTTGGAATGTCCTAATGAAAAAATTACTATTTTTAAATTTACGTATATCACTCGTTGCTTGAATCCTTAGAGGACACAAAGGTTGGATTTTTCCTCATTTATTTCATTAAGGGATAATGAATTCGAACTTAATTTGCTTACGACCTTAGTGGGCCAAGGGGCTTTAGTCGTCTCTGACAAGACTTGCATTCTAATGAGATCTGGTGAAGTTTTGCAACTTCCGCTAGGAGCATTTCAAATGATACTGTCAGCATTTCTAGTGTTATTAACAGCATTTTTAATGTCATCATCAATATTTTTAATGTTAACATAATTTCCAATGCTATTATCAGTATTTTTAATTATATTAACATCATTTCTAATGCTATTATCAATATTTCTAATGTCATTATCGTCATTTCTAAGGATATTATCAGCATTTCTAATGCTATTATCAGCATTTCTAATGATACTATCAGCACTTCTAATGCTAATATCAATATTTCTAATGTCATTATCAGCATTTCTAATGCTATTATCAGCATTTCTAATGCTACTATCAGTATTTATAATGTTATTATCAGCATTTCTTGTGCTATTATTAATATTTCTAATGTCATTATCAGCATTTCTAACGCTGTTATCAATATTTCTAATGTCATTATCAGCATTTTTAATGTTATTTTCAATATTTCCAATGTCATTATCAGCATTTCTCTTGCTATTACCAATATTTTTAATGTCATTATCAGCATTTCTCTTGCTATTACCAATATTTTTAATGTTATTATCAGCATTTCTAATGCTATTATCAATATTTCTAATGTCATTATCAGCATTTCTAATGCTGATTTCGATATTTGCAATATCATTATCAGCATTTCTCTTGCTATTACCAATATTTCTAATGTCATTATCAGCATTTCTAATGCTATTATCAATATTTCTAATGTCATTATCAGCCTTTCTCATGCTATTATATATATTTTTAATGTCATTACCAGCATTTCTAAGGATATTATCAATATTTCTAATGTCATTATCAGCATTTCTAAGGATATTATCAATATTTCTAATGTCATTATCAGCATTTCTAATAATATTACCAGCATATCCAGTAATATTACCAGCATTTCTAATGTTATTATCAGCTCCCGCAGAGGTCAACTATATCAGGGATTGGTCAATCTTAAATGATTGTTTCATTCAAGTTATTTCTATCACAAAAGTTGGACGTACAGTAAGGCTTTTATATCAGTAACCTAAATACTTTGTGGCTTATTGATTGACTTCCTAATTCTTATTCTTTCGATTAGATGTCTTAAACTCATCCCTTTAGCCCCATGGACGTACTGGTACGTCCTT
>NC_090763.1:9351524-9354024 GCF_036898095.1 Palaemon carinicauda
TGGGGTAGACCAAGGATAAAGAGCTTAAAACAATAAGAGATCGTGGGGTAGACCAAGGATAACGAGCTTAAAACAATAAGAGATCGTGGGGTAGACCAAGGATAACGAGCTTAAAACAATAAGAGATCGTGGGGTAGACCAAGGATAAAGAGCTTAAAACAATAAGGGATCGTGGGGTAGACCAAGGATAAAGAGCTTAAAACAATAAGAGATCGTGGGGTAGACCAAGGATAACGAGCTTAAAACAATAAGAGATCGTGGGGTAGACCAAGGATAAAGAGCTTAAAACAATAAGAGATCGTGGGGTAGACCAAGGATAAAGAGCTTAAAACAATAAGGGATCGTGGGGTAGACCAAGGATAAAGAGCTTAAAACAATAAGAGATCGTGGGGTAGACCAAGGATAAAGAGCTTAAAACAATAAGAGATCGTGGGGTAGACCAAGGATAAAGAGCTTAAAACAATAAGAGATCGTGGGGTAGACCAAGGATAAAGAGCTTAAAACATTAAGAGATCGTGGGGTAGACCAAGGATAAAGAGCTTAAAACAATAAGAGATCGTGGGGTAGACCAAGGATAAAGAGCTTAAAACAATAAGAGATCGTGGGGTAGACCAAGGATAAAGAGCTTAAAACAATAAGAGATCGTGGGGTAGACCAAGGATAAAGAGCTTAAAACAATAAGAGATCGTGGGGTAGACCAAGGATAAAGAGCTTAAAACAATAAGAGATCGTGTGGTAGACCAAGGATAAAGAGCTTAAAACAATAAGAGATCGTGGGGTAGACCAAGGATAAAGAGCTTAAAACAATAAGAGATCGTGGGGTAGACCAAGGATAAAGAGCTTAAAACAATAAGAGATCGTGGGGTAGACCAAGGATAAAGAGCTTAAAACAATAAGAGATCGTGGGGTAGACCAAGGATAAAGAGCTTAAAACAATAAGGGATCGTGGGGTAGACCAAGGATAAAGAGCTTAAAACAATAAGAGATCGTGGGGTAGACCAAGGATAACGAGCTTAAAACAATAAGAGATCGTGGGGTAGACCAAGGATAAAGAGCTTAAAACAATAAGGGATCGTGGGGTAGACCAAGGATAAAGAGCTTAAAACAATAAGAGATCGTGGGGTAGACCAAGGATAAAGAGCTTAAAACAATAAGGGATCGTGGGGTAGACCAAGGATAAAGAGCTTAAAACAATAAGAGATCGTGGGGTAGACCAAGGATAAAGAGCTTAAAACAATAAGGGATCGTGGGGTAGACCAAGGATAAAGAGCTTAAAACAATAAGAGATCGTGGGGTAGACCAAGGATAAAGAGCTTAAAACAATAAGGGATCGTGGGGTAGACCAAGGATAAAGAGCTTAAAACAATAAGAGATCGTGGGGTAGACCAAGGATAAAGAGCTTAAAACAATAAGGGATCGTGGGGTAGACCAAGGATAAAGAGCTTAAAACAATAAGGGATCGTGGGGTAGACCAAGGATAAAGAGCTTAAAACAATAAGAGATCGTGGGGTAGACCAAGGATAAAGAGCTTAAAACAATAAGAGATCGTGGGGTAGACCAAGGATAAAGAGCTTAAAACAATAAGGGATCGTGGGGTGGCCCAAGGATAAAGTGCTTAAAACATTATACATACACAGTATATGTATATATACACATATAAATAGACAGATAGATAGATAGATATATACTCTCTAACACATATACACATGTGGGAGGGCACTGGTAGTGTTTATAAACTCCGACCATTAAATGTAATTCAACGTATTCCTTAACTCGAAATATTAATCACAACTCAATTGATTAATTTGATAAATAAATGATCCGAATAAGTAATAAAAGAAAAGTAAAGTAATTAATCAGATAAATGAAATAAAGAATTATGCAATACTGAAGTAAGGAGGGACTTTATATGAATGAAATTAAAGTTAATTATCTGAAATCCATTTAAGGTAATCTCTTCCTCCCACTTGGAGTTGCTACTTATTAAAAGTAACACGTAGCTCATTAAATCTGGCCACGTCCTTACCATGGTGCAAAGGATATTTCAATTAGGCTGTTCTCAAAGTTTTACGGAAAAGAAGTAGGAAAAATTACACTGTTAAAAAAATTGTAATTCAAATATGAAATTCTCCGTAAAAATATACTGTTCTCAGCAGTATTTGAGTAAAATACAGGTTACTGTAATTTTACCATACTCTGTTATTATCTTTTCGGGTTGGTGAGCGTAATATCACTCCTTTACGTCAATATATACGTTTTTTCTTAAACGGTAATTGCCAAGCAACATGAATTCAGGATTTTTTTTTTTTTTTTTTTTTTTTTTTTTTTTTTTTTTTTTTACTGGAATTATTCAACAGCGTAATATCACTCTTTTACGTCAATATATACGTTTTTTTTAAACGGTAATTGCCAGGCAACATTTATTCATGGATTTTTAGCGTTTTTTACGGTAAATCTTTTAACAATGTACTTTACATAAAAAAAAAGATAGGAAAACCTG
>NC_090763.1:9364024-9369024 GCF_036898095.1 Palaemon carinicauda
ATTATGCCAAGACTCAGGATGGTTTCATGCCAAGTGGTATTCCTATATGCTTCCTCTTCCAGTCGAGGTACCTAGAGAACCACCTATGTGGCCCACACTTCACTGTTACCTGCACCGGTAGAAGTACCATGAAGCCGTGGCATCCTTGCCTCTTCGCTGGTATTGACTATCTAGTATCTCCTTCAAGCAAAATGGTTTTAATGAGGCCCTACAGAGGCAATGTCTGGATATGTCCAGAGGTCCTCTACAGCCATCTACCAGGCTAGTGAGCTATCTTCTGCTATTGGTATCAACAAGGGATATTTCTACTGTCAGAATAACTCGAGCACAGATCGTAGATTTCCTCGTCTCTTCGTTAGGAGAAGCACCTCTCAGTCGCAGCTGTCAAAAGATACTGTTCAACCTTGAGTAAGGTCTTTTGACTTGCAGAGTTTAGACCTCACCACTTTCTGGGAATTGGCTATGCTCATGAGGAGTTTCATGCAGTCTTGTCCACCCCGGGACCTCAGGACACAAGAGTGGAACATGACCTTGCTCCTCGCGGCTCATATGTCTACCCCCTTCAAGCCATTGAGAAGATCTGACTTTCAGAAATTTCTTTTTGCTAGTCTTAGCATCAGCAAAGATAGTTTGCACGTTGCATGGTCTCTCTCATGTATTCACCCACGTGAGGGATGGAAAGAGGTCTTCTTCAGCTCTGTGCTGGACTTCGTAGCCAAGACCCAAAACCCAGTAGCGCAGGACACCAGGTTCAAGTGCTCCATCGCCTCTCTTCGGGATGTGTTGGGTGGTGATCAAGAGGAGATGCTGCTGTGTCCTATGAGGGCTCTGCAGTGCTATCTGAATAGGATCCAATCAACAAAGATGTATTCGTCAGAGCCCCCTATACTAGGTTGGCTTGCTGTGAGGGATCAGACTAAAGTCTCCAACCAACATCAATCTGCGATGGACAATGTGGTGATGAAATGGCCAAACCCAAGACATGAGTAAGGACATGTCTGAGGTCTTTGACCTGCAGTGGACTAGAAACTGCTGCATTTATTGGTTTTGTTGTTGTGTGTGTATATTTGAATATGTATTTATAGAGTTTAATATAGTTCATATATATATATATATATATATATATATATATATATGTATGTATATATATATATACATATATATATATATATTTATGTATATATATATATATATATATATATATATATATATATACATATATATATATATATATATATATATATATATATATATATATATTCTTAATATCCAACGTTTATCAAATATATTTTGACATATAATTGTAATGAATAACACCTAATTGATGTCTGGATTAAAAGTTCTAAATTGACAAGACTAAAAACAATGGTAGAGGCAGGCTGACTTTATTAAGAATCTTATCGTAAAGATTAATTTAAAAACTTTTACAGTACCGTATTTAATGAATCACTAAAAGATAAAATATCTCCTATAATTCGGAGGTACTGCAATGAGTTAAACTAGTTACTTCGGCCACCGAAGGGTCACGCTTCGACCTGGCACGTGACAGACAAGAAAAAAAAAAGTTTTTTTGTAATGAACTTAGGCCAAGTTAACTCCATTTCTATATTATATTTCCCTTAGCTCGCTCGCCGTTTCATCCTCACATTCTACTACCATACTTATCTACTCTCAGTCTACGTTCAGTCTATTATCAGTCTATCGGCAGTCTACTTTGATATCATTATTGAGAAAATTGAGAGTGAAATTCGGATGCTGTAAGGTAGTGTGTCTTTTTTATGCTTATCTATTTTAAGTCTACGGTCAGTCTATTATCAGTCTATCGGCAGTCTACTTTGATATCATTATTGAGAAAATTGAGAGTGAAATTCGGATGCTGTAAGGTAACGAGTCTTTTTTTATGCTCATCTATTTTAAGTCTACGGTCAGTCTATTATCAGTCTATCGACAGTCTACTCTGATATCATTATTGAGAAAATTGAGAGTGAAATTCGGGTGCTGTGAGGTAGTGTGTCCTTTTTATAGATAGGAATGTGTTTCTCCATTTTTGGGCAGGATAGGATTATGACTAACTTCTGTTCGAATTATTTGGGGTAAAAGTTTTTATAGCTTTCAAAATGGAAGGATTCCTTATCTATGTTGAAAAAAAAAATAATAAAAAAAATTAAATAAAATAAAATAAAAATAAAAATTATACTTGCGTAAGGAGCAGAGATTCGACACTTTTGTAATGAGGTGGGATTCCTTATTTTTGAAATTTCATATTCTTATATAAAAAAAATTATTTTCTCATTTTCAAAACTTCATATCTTCATTTATAGAGAAATTGATATCTCATTTCCCATAGCTTATATTTTCATTTATAAAAAAAAAATGTCTCTCTTATTTTCTAAACCTCATATTTTCATTTATATAAAAAAAGGATAATTCATTTTCGAAAGCTAGTATTTTTATCTATAAAAAAAATTGATACCTTATTTTCAAAAGTTCATATTTTTATTCATAAAAAAATATAGTTCGTTTTCAAAACCTCATATTTCTATTTATAAAGAAAATGACATCTCATTTTCGAAACTTCAAATTTTTATTTATAGAAATGGATATCTCTTTTTCAAAACCTCACATTTTTTTTCTTTTTTAAATGCTCATCTAATTTTTGAAGCTTGGCCATATCTAACATTTTCGAGTCCCGCATATATTCCTCCTTTTCAAAATACAAATATATTTTTCTTACAATTTAATAAAATGTTTTAACATACTTCATAGCTTTTACATTTCACTATTTTTTTTTTTAACATTTCTAGCTATCTTTGTTTTTTGAGTGAACGAAAGACGAAAATTAAATTTTCTGCCCGTCAATAGAGCCCTTGTTAGATTTTACAACGAGTTATGAGTCGAAGTTTCTTCAAGATTTCGGAGAAATCACCCCCAAAATATTAGCTATGTTACATAAATCTTTCGCCGTCTGAAAATATATCACTGATAATCAATGAATGATTACATAAATTTTACAATGAATTAGAAGAAAATCCACCTGGCTTAAGAATGATAATATTAGAAATAGCTGATACACTGAATAGGTATTTTATCCTTTTCTTAATACCTAAAAAATTATTGTAAACTAATATTGGTTATTTATAAATGATATGAATAAAACATTTTAATATTTCTAATTTCTTAATAATTTGGTATGTAAATATTAGGTAGTCTTACCCAAAAAATTATGTAACGTATATGTTATACGAAAAATCAAGAGATTTATTAAAATAATGTTTAAAATTGGGCGACGATTTTATTTTTTGTAATACTATCTCTGATGTAGACTTTAATCAAAAGTTTTGAAAAATTTTACATAAGACTACTGAACAATAATAAAAATAATAATAATAATAATAATAATAATAATAATAATAATAATAATAATAATAATAATAATAATAATAATAATAATAATAATGATAATGATAATTATAATTATAATGATGATGATGATGATGATGATGATGATGATGATGATGATGATAAAATAAAAATAAAAATAAAAATAAAAATAAAAATAAAAATAAAAATAAAAATAAAAATAAAAATAAAAATAAAAATAAAAATAAAAATAAAAATAAAAATAAAAATAAAAATAAAAATAAAAATAAAAATATAAATATAAATATAAATATAAATATAAATATAAATATAAATATAAATATAATAATAATAATAATAATAATAATAATAATAATAATAATAATAATAATAATAATAATGATAATAATAATAACAATTCCTTAATTCTAAATCCTAAATCTTAGAATTAATTACAATTTCATAAAATGTTGTCAAACATATATATAAATATATATATATATATATGTATTTATATATATATATATATATATATATATATATTTATATATATATAAATATATATATATTTATATATATATATATATATATATATATATATATATATTTATATATATATATATATATATATATATATATATATATATATATGTCTATATATATACATATATATATATATATATATATATATATATATATATATATATATATATATACGTTTAAAGCATAAATATATATACTATATCTATGGGGGTGTTATTTATATACATATATATATATATATATATATATATATATATATATATATATATATATATATATGTATGTATGTATGTGTGTACATATACATATGTATAAATATATATTTATATATATTTATATATGTATATATATGCATATATATGTGTGTGTGTGTGAGAGAGAGAGAGAGAGAGAGAGAGAGAGAGAGAGAGAGAGAGAGAGAGAGAGAGAGAGAGAGAGAGATTTATATAGGATTGAGTAGGAAAAGCATAAAGTGTAAATAACCCACTTGAAAAATATAAGTCCTACACATGGGTAGACAAAGATAACGAAATTCTAATTGATAATAATGTATCTAATACCAAAATTCTACTTTTCTGTAAAAACCTTTTAACAAAGATGAATCAAATAAAAAAGATTTTACAAGATGAAATCTAACAATTACATGTATATCTTAACACTCACATGCGTGCTTTTATACAGGTACGTATATGTATATGTATGCATGTATGTATGATTGTATGTTACACCATTCATTTCCCTATCCTCTTTTGGTAACATTTTTTTTTTTAAGTTATCCTTGCTTTTTTTTATCTGCAACCTCAGTTGCATGTCTATCCTAATACTCACATACATGCAGGTACGTGTATGTATATGTGTGCATTTGTGTGTGATTGTATGTTACACCTTTCTTTTCCCTATCCTCTTTTGGTAACGTAATTTAATTTTTTAAGTTACGCTATCTTTTTATTTCTATCTGCAACCTCTTTCAATACATTAGTGGCATCAGAATCCTTCTTGTGTTCACCGAGCTAACACCCAAATTGATATCGTAAGTCGGTGTGGGTTGTGGACAGGAGACCCGCTTTACGATTAAAGAGTCTTTGAATCCAAATACA
>NC_090763.1:9376524-9381524 GCF_036898095.1 Palaemon carinicauda
GACTGTATTAGGAATCTTATCGTAAAGATTAATTTAAAAACTTTTACAGTACCGCATTTAATGAATTACTAAAAGATAAAATATCTCCTATAATTCGGAGGTACTGCAATGAGTTAAACTAGTTACTTCGGCCACCGAAGGGTCACGCTTCGACCTGGCACGTGACAGACAAGAAAAAAAAAAGTTTTTTTGTAATGAACTTAGGCCAAGTTAACTCCATTTCTATATTACATTTCCCTTAGCTCGCTCGCCGTTTCATCCTCACATTCTACAACCATACTTATCTACTCTCAGTCTACGTTCAGTCTATTATCAGTCTATCGACAGTCTATTTTGATATCATTATTGAGAAAATTGAGAGGGAATTCGGGTGTTGTGAGGTAGTGTGTCTTTTTTATGCTTATCTATTTTAAGTCTACGGTCAGTCTATTATCAGTCTATCGACAGTCTACTCTGATATCATTATTGAGAAAATTGAGAGTGAAATTCGGGTGTTGTGGAGTAGTGTGTCCTTTTTATAGATAGGAATGTGTTTCTCCATTTTGGGGCAAGATAGGATTATGACTAACTTTTGTTCGAATTATTTGGGGTAAAGGTTTTTATATCTTTCAAAATGGAAGGATTCCTTATCTGTGTAAAAAAAAAAAAAAAAAAAAAAAATTATACTTGCGTAAGAAGCTGAGATTCAACATTTTTGTAATGAGGTGGGATTCCTTATTTTTGAAACTTCATATTCGTATATAAAAAAATATTTTCTCATTTTCATAACTTCATATCTTTATTTATAGAGAAACTGATATCTCATTTCCCATAGCTCATATTTTCATTTATAAAAAAAAAAAAAGTCTCTTATTTTCTAAACCTCATATTTTCATTTATATAAAAAAAGGATAACTCACTTTCGAAACCTAGTATTTTTATCTATTAAAAAAAATTGATACCTTATTTTCAAAAATTCATATTTTTATTCATAAGAAAAATTATATTTCGTTTTCAAAACCTCATATTTCTATTTATAAAGAAAATGACATCTCATTTTCAAAACCTCATATTTCTATTTATAAAGAAAATGACATCTCATTCTAGAAACTTCAAAATTTTTATTTATAGAAATGGATATCTCTTTTTCAAAACCTCATGTTTTTTTTTCTGTTTTAATTGCACATCCAATTTTCGAAGCTTGCCATATCTAACATTTTCGAGTCCCGCACATATTCTTCATTTTCAAAATACAAATAATTTTTTTTTTTTTTACAATTTAAAAAATGTTTTAACATACTTCATAGCTTTTACATTTCACTATTTTTTCTAACATTTCTTGCTATCTTTGTTTTTTGAGTGAACGAAAGATGAAAATTAAATTTTCTGCCCGTCAATAGAGCCCTTGTTAGATTTTAAAACAAGTTATGAATCGATATTTCTTCAGGATTTCGGAGAAATCCCCCCAAAAATATTAGTTATGCTACATAAATCTTTCGCCGTCTGAAAAATATGTCACCGATAATTGAATGATTACATCAATTTTATAATGAATTAAAGGAAAATCCACCTGGCTTAAGAATGATAATATTAGAAATAGCTGATACAGTGAATAGGTATTTTATCCTTTTCTTAATACCTAAAGAATTATTGTAAACTAATATTGGTTATTTATAAGTGATATGAATAAAACATTTTAATATTTCTAATTTCTTAATAATTTGGTATGTAAATATTAGGTAGTCTTACCCAAAAAATTATGTAACGTATATGTTATACGAAAAATCAAGAGATTTATTAAAATAATGTTTAAAATTGGGCGACGATTTTATTTTTTGTAATACTATCTCTGATGTAGACTTTAATCAAAAGTTTTGAAAAATTTTACATAAGACTACTGAACAATAATAATAATAATAATAATAATAATAATAATAATAATAATAATAATAATAATAATAATAATAATAATAATAATAATAATAATAATAATGATGATGATGATGATGATGATGATGATGATGATGATGATAAAATAAAAATAAAAATAAAAATAAAAATAAAAATAAAAATAAAAATAAAAATAAAAATAAAAATAAAAATAAAAATAAAAATATAAATATAAATATAAATATAAATATAAATATAAATATAAATATAAATATAATAATAATAATAATAATAATAATAATAATAATAATAATAATAATAATAATAATAATAATAATAATAACAATTCCTTAATTCTAAATCCTAAATCTTAGAATTAATTACAATTTCATAAAATGTTGTCAAACGTCGAACATGTTTGTCAGGTATTATAAAGCATCATTAAATGTATGATGAATAATGAATGAACATCGCATGAAACCATCGATGATGAACAAATACTCATCAAATATGCTGTGGAAATAAGAAAAAAAAATCTTCCCTGATTAAAATATAATTAAAAGAAATTTATTTTTGTTTTTGAAAAAAAAATATTAAAAAGAAAATTTATCTTTATAGGGAAATTTCTGTGTGAATGTATACAGTAGATTTATTCATGTATTATACACGAATGTATGAATGTATGTATGTAACTCAGATGAATGTGTGATGTTCCACTAAAAACAAATTACAGAACTTTTTCTCTTGTTTCGTATGTATGCATATATATATATATATATATATATATATATATATATATATATATATATATATATATGTGTGTGTGTGTGTGTGTGTGTGTGTGTGTGTGTGTGTGCATGTGTGTGTGTGTTTGTATGCATGTATGTATGTATATATGCAGTCTTTCAGTTTTAAATAACTGTAAAATTGGTTCACAATACCATCTCTTATGTTCATATTTTCAAGATAAATCCCTTTACTAAAGATCTACCTGATGAGTCATCAGGAGCCATTGCCTGGCCCTCCCTGTTCCTAACCTGATAGAGAGGAAGCTATGGTCAGTCACCAAATCATCGTCCTGTCCTTTGCCTCTGGCGTTCATGAGCATCCATTAAAAGTAAACTTCCAAACCAACAACAACAATGGGATACTGGCCAGACAGTACTCCATTGGATTCTCACTGGTTACAGTTCATTTTCCTTTTGCCTACACACACACACACACCTAATAGTCTGGCCTATTGTTTACCTATTTTACTCTGTCCTCATACACCTGCCAACACTGAGATTACCAAACAATTCTTCTCTCAAGGGGTTAACCACTGCACTGTAATTGTTCAGTGGCCACTTTCCTCTTGGTAGGGGTAGAGGAGACTCTTTAGCTGTGGTAAGCAACTCTTCTAGGAGAAGGACACTCCAAAATCAAACCATTGTTCTCTAGCCTTGGGTAGTGTCATATCCTCTGTACCATGATCTTCCACTGTGTTGGGTTAGAGTTCTCTTGCTTGAGGGTACACTCAGGTACACTATTCTAACGTATTTCTCTTCCTCTTGCTTTGTTAAAGTTTTTTTATAGTTTATATAGGATATATTTATTTATTTTGATGTTACTCTTCTAAAGGTATCTTATTTTTCCTTGTTTCCTTTCCTCACTGGGCTATTTTCCCTGTTGGGGGCCCGTGGGCTTATAAGATTCTGCTTTTCCAACTAGGGTTGTAGCTTAGCAAGTAATAATAATAATAAAAGTAATACACTTACAAAACAAGTCTCGAATGTCTTTCTCAATCGCAAAATGAAATGAAATAAAGTACAAAATTACAATTGTTGTACCAAAAGTATTCTCAATTCTGGGAACATGGCCGTGATATGCAAAGTACAGCAGTACATTTCCAGACAAGAAAAGGATTTCCAGATATTGAAATGAAATGAAAACGTGGACTTCCAGTGATTTTCCAGGTATTTTCTGGAAGGTTTTGGAGTTTCAGATATTCGTCCCACAAAAAAAAAAAAAAAAAAAAAAAAAAAGGGATTAAAGACATAATTTGAACGTCATGTTACTTCAATTTTTAGAATTAGAATCTGATTTTTCTTATCGTTATTGAGAAGTTGAACATTATAGATGATAATTTTTATCATTACAATAATTATTAGTATTAATATCTAACATTATTATTAATAATTATTATTCTTATTATTAATAATCCTTATTATTATTTTCAATTGTATTATTATCATTATTATTATTATTATTATTATTATTATTATTATTATTTTATCAATAATAATAAATTGTATTAACAACAATTATCATTATTCTAATTAATTATAATTATTATTATTATCATTATTATTATTATTATCATTATTATTATGAATGATAATAATAATAATGATAATTATTATTATTATTATTATTATTATTAATGATAATGATAATAATGATTATTATTATTATTATTATTATTATTATCATTATTATTATTATTATTATTAAATGATATTATCATTAATAATTATTATAATTATTATTCATTAATGTTAATAATAATTATTATTATCAACTATTATCATTATTAACAATTATAATTATCAATAATTTATATCATGATCAATAATTAATATTAATATTAATAATTATCATTATGATAGTTGAATTAAAACTAAATTTAGATTAGAAATTAAATTCTACTAAGCATAAAATTAAACTCTGACTTTTCGAAAAATCATATATATCATCTATAAAAAAAATCATTTTAAAGACCTATCTGGTGAGAGCGATATATATTGCAATTAAGAGTTAAAGTATGTAAAAATCAAAATTACTTGGAGATTGCATCAATCTTTTTGAGTTTTATTCATACATGTTCCCATTTTTTTTCGCTACTGGAATAGAGAAAATAATTCTGAAGACCAATCACATAAAACATAATTTCATGTTGTTTACTAGACCAACTAAATAACCCTTTTCTATTCAAAAGAAAAAATAAAAGAAAAAAAAATACATATTACATAAAATGAGTACTAAAAAACACTGCCTTGAAATAAGTTTTAAATTAACCAACTAAATAAATAAATAAATATATAAATATATAAATAAATAAATAAATATATATATATAATTATATGAAAAAT
>NC_090763.1:9386524-9391524 GCF_036898095.1 Palaemon carinicauda
TATATATATATATATATATATACTGTATATATAGATATACTGTATATATAGATATATAAATAGAGAGAGAGAGAGAGAGAGAGAGAGAGAGAGAGAGAGAGAGAGAGAGAGAGAGATAACACATAAACCTTAAAAATAGCCCTGAAATATCCACAAAAACCCACCTCTCTCCTCTCTCTCTCTCTCTCTCTCTCTCTCTCTCTCTCTCTCTCTCTCTCTCTCTCTCTCTCTCGTCACTTTTTATTCCCTTAGTTGAGTGAATGATCACTTCCTAACAGCAATTTTCAGGGTCCAATGATCCGTCAACGAAGATGAAAGGAATAGCTCGAATGCATTTCTCGGAAAGAACTGAATTTCTCATGCGTTTGAAATGTCTGCATTTCTTAGAAATTTCTGTTTTCCCTTTCACAAATCTATAAATACTTTTAGTGCTATATCAACGGAAGTTTAAAAATGGTATAAATTTATTCGTCGTTTTCCAAATATTTATCAAGTATATTAAAATGAAATTAAGTTTAATATGTTAACCAATAATCTTTCGAATTATTTCCTAGTTAATATATTAACGAGAGACTCGGTATGAACGTTTTGAAGCAAGTTATTTTTACATCCTCTTTTTTTTTTTTTTTGCATTTATCCCTATATTTTTGTCAAATGATAGATAGGTTTCTTGGTATTTTTCATACAGTAAATAGTTTTTGATTATAGATATTTTTTTTAATGTTCGAATAATTTTCATTTTTAAAATTCCATCTATTTTGGTGTGGAAGGAGACGAAAATTATGACTGATTAGATCAAGATTGCTTTATGATAATATGCGTGAATCTCTTAATTAATTAATTAATTAATTGATTGATTAATTAATTAATTAAACTATATATTTATTTATTTATCCATTTATTTTAACGACTTATTATGAAAATTATTATTCATTATAAGGGAAGAATTTAACCAGACCAATGAGGTAAGTTCGACTCTTACCGAGTTTGGTATCTCAATATTGAAAAAATTCATAGCGATCATAGGTACCAAAACCTTGAGTCCCAGACTGACAAATTTATGAATGTATATTAATAAATCAGAAAAGAAAACTTAATATTTATATCCCATGAAGACTTGAGATAATGTAAGCTGTAAAACCACTACATAAAACGTAAAACTAAACCTTTGCTTCGATAAAAGATAATTTACGTAAAAACTGATTAAATTATTCTGAATCCCAACTGAATCTAACTTAAACGCTATCCAAAAGCTATTGGTGTTCTGACCTTTTTGAAATTTTTTATAGGTATTTTTCTTTACATTTGGTTTAATGCTTATTGTGAATCTCTGTCCTAATTCATGTATAAATGTGTGTGTTTTGTATGAAGGTAAATTAACTCAATATTCATGAGTATTCCACAAAACCCTATGTGTCCGCATGTTTTGCAATGGTTGCATTTTGATAACGAAGGCAGTAGTTAGTTACCGGTAAGCACTCGAGTTAACAAGAAGTCCCTCACCTGAGAGGGCAGTTGTGTAATGTGTACTTACGAACGAACCTTTTATAATAAATGAAGAAAACCCATATGCCGACGTCTCATTATCCGTCTGCATGGATCATATCTCTCTCTCCTCTCTCTCTCTCTCTCTCTCTCTCTCTCTCTCTCTCTCTCTCTCTCTCTCTCTCTCTCTCTCTCTCTCCTCTCTAACACCAATACATAAAACGTAAGACCAAACATTAGATAACAGAGAAAATAATATAAAAATTAATAAAATGAATATGAACTCCAACTAGATAAATCATAGAGTTACGAGCTTAAAACCAGACAAAAAACTCTGGAATAAACCTTAAAAACTAAATGGAAAACCAGAAGTCAAAACCTTAAAACCAACATAATAACAAGATACCACAACCCTGTAAATAAGGACCTTAACCTTGAAACTACAACCCTCAAACAAGAAACGAAAATTTGAAACCTTTAACTAGAATCTAAAGATGCTATCCTGAAATCGCAAACTTAAAATCGAGACAGAAAATTCGAACTACAAGCTTGAAACCATAACTTTGAAACTACAACTATTAGACCACACACGAAACCTTGAACCACAACCTTAAGTTTAACCAACAAGCTTGAGATCATAATCCTGAACCCAAATTTGAAAATTGAAATCATATCCCAAAACCAAAGTTAAAACTGGAAATCATATCCCAAAACCAAAGTTAAAACTTAAAATCATATCCCAAAACCAAAGTTAAAACTTGAAATCATATCCTAAACACAAATTTAAAACTTGAAATCACATCCCAAAACCAAATTTAAAACTTGATATCACATCCCAAAACCAAATTTAAAACTTGAAATCATATCGCAAAACGAAAGTTAAAACTTAAAATCATATCTAAAAAACCAAAGTTAAAACTTGAAATCACATCCAAAAACCAAAGTTAAAACTTAAAATCATATCCAAAAACCAAAGTTAAAACTTGAAATCACATCCCAAAACCAAAGTTAAAACTTAAAATCATATCCAAAAACCAAAGTTAAAACTTGAAATCACATCCCAAAACCAAAGTTAAAACTTGAAATCATATCCCAAAACCAAAGTTAAAACTTGAAATCATATTCAAAAACCAAAGTTAAAACTTGAAATCATATCCCAAAACCAAAGTTAAAACTTGAAATCATATCCTAAACACAAATTTAAAACTTGAAATCACATCCCAAAACCAAATTTAAAACTTGAAATCATATCGCAAAACCAAATTTAAAACTTGAAATCATATCTCAAAACCAAATTTAAAACTTGAAATCATATCCCAAAACCAAATTTAAAACTTGAAATCACATCCCAAAACCAAATTTAAAACTTGAAATCATATCCCAAAACCAAAGTTAAACTTGAAATCATATCCCAAAACCAAAGTTAAAACTTGAAATCATATCCAAAAACCAAAGTTAAAACCTGAAATCATATCTCAAAACCAAAGTTAAAACTTGAAATCATATCCCAAAACCAAATTTAAAACTTGAAATCATATCACAAAACCAAATTTATAACTTGAAATCATATCCCAAAACCAAATTTAAAACTTGAAATCACATCCCAAAACCAAATTTAAAACTTGAAATCATATCCCAAAACCAAATTTAAAACTTGAAATCACATCCCAAAACCAAATTTATAACTTGAAATCATATCCCAAAACCAAATTTAAAACTTGAAATCACATCCCAAAACCAAATTTAAAACTTGAAATCATATCCCAAAACCAAATTTAAAACTTGAAATCACATCCCAAAACCAAATTTAAAACTTGAAATCACATCCCAAAACCAAAGTTAAAACTTGAAATCATATCCCAAAACCAAAGTTAAAACTTGAAATCATATCCCAAAACCAAAGTTAAAACCTGAAATCATATCCCAAAAACCAAAGTTAAAACTTGAAATCATATCCCAAAACCAAATTTAAAACTTGAAATCATATCCCAAAACCAAAGTTAAAACTTGAAATCATATCCTAAACACAAATTTAAAACTTGAAATCACATCCCAAAACCAAATTTAAAACTTGAAATCATATCCCAAAACCAAAGTTAAAACTTGAAATCATATCCTAAAACCAAAGTTAAAACTTGAAATCATATCCAAAAACCAAATTTAAAACTTGAAATCACATCCCAAACCCAAATTTAAAACTTGAAATCATATCCCAAACCCAAATTTAAAACTTGAAATCATATCCTAAACACAATTTAAAACTTGAAATCACATCCCAAAACCAAATTTAAAACTTGAAATCATATCCCAAAACCAAATTTAAAACTTGAAATCACATCCCAAAACCAAATTTAAAACTTGAAATCACATCCCAAAACCAAAGTTAAAACTTGAAATCATATCCCAAAACCAAATTTAAAACTTGAAATCACATCCCAAAACCAAATTTAAAACTTGAAATCATATCCCAAAACCAAATATGAAACTTGAAATCACATCCCAAAACCAAATTTAAAACTTGAAATCACATCCCAAAACCAAAGTTAAAACTTGAAATCATATCCCAAAACCAAAGTTAAAACTAGAATTCATATCCCAAAACCAAATTTAAAACTTGAAATCATATCCCAAAACCAAATTTAAAAACTTGAAATCATATCCCAAAACCAAAGTTAAAACTTGAAATCATATCCTAAAACCAAAGTTAAAACTTGAAATCATATCCCAAAACCAAATTTAAAACTTGAAATCATATCCTAAACACAAATTTAAAACTTGAAATCACATCCCAAAAACCAAATTTAAAACTTGAAATCACATCCCAAAACCAAAGTTAAAACTTGAAATCATATCCCAAAACCAAAGTTAAAACTAGAATTCATATCCCAAAACCAAATTTAAAACTTGAAATCAAATCCCAAAACCAAATTTAAAACTTGAAATCATATCCCAAAAACCAAAGTTTAAAACTTGAAATCATATCCAAAAACCAAAGTTAAAACTTGAAATCATATTCCTAACCCCAAATTTTAAACTTGAAATCATATCCCAAAACCAAAGTTAAAACTTGAAATCATATCCCAAACCCAAATTTAAAACTTGAAATCATATCCTATTGAAATCATATCCTAAAACCAAAGTTAAAACTTGAAATCATATCCCAAACCCAAAGTTAAAACTTTGAAATCATAAAAACTTAAAACTGTGACCATGATAAAAACAAGGCCAGAAATTCCATTCAATTTTTTACTTATAACAGATTTATTACAATTCACCATTATTCGTAAGTTATTCCAAAACGAGGGCATAATAGGATTAGTTGAAAACATCATATCAAATATATATGATGGAAGAATTAAGAAAAAACTGATTTATATAATTGGAAAATTCTTATGCTGTTTTTATTTGCTTGGTGACACATCCTTTATCTTAATAATATTAGGATGAGGAATATATAGTTTGGATTTAGTACAGCATATATATATATATATATATATGTATATATATATATATGT
>NC_090763.1:9401524-9409024 GCF_036898095.1 Palaemon carinicauda
CCACACTGTTCTTACGTCATGTGTTTATTTTCTAGATGAAATAATATCTATTCATACAAACGCCAAATTATCAATACATTTCTAAACACTCTTTAGTTGAAATTTTAAGTTTTGATGAAAGATATTTATTCAGACTTCAATCTAGGTTACTGTATTCTGGAGGTAATTTCTCTTTTTATTCTTCATACGTAAAAATACAAACATTATATTATCAGTTGACCTTAGAAATTTCACAAATATTCATGAAACTATTCCGCCATGAGAACTGTTATAGAAATGTCCTTCATTTTAAATATAACTGACAATGTTGAAATTTCAAAATATTTTCACGTAAAATTTCATGCATGTGCCTTTACCTATGATAAATTGTCATTATGAAATAAGAAGCTAACAGTTGAATATTTCATTATAATTTATACAAATTGTCCATCAGTTAAAAGGAATAGAATTAGTCGTTTAAATCTATTTTCTTTTCATATGCATTTACGATGATTGTCAGAATCTCTCGATAAATCTGCCAAATCTTTTGCAGCCTTGACAAATCCCGGCTTCGCCTGCCATCTGGTGAGAGAATTGCGCCTCACTTTTGAAAACATCACCAATCTGTAATGGCCAGCGAGGTGGTGAACACTGGCCAAGCCCTAGACATGATAAAGGACTTGTTTGAGGCCTTTTTTTTGCAGTTGCTGTTGTTGTTGTTTGTTGTGTGTGTATATATATATATATATATATATATATATATATATATATATATATATATATATTTATATATATATATATATATATATATATATATATATATATATATATATATCCGTTAAGCTAATAATAATCACTGATATAAAATAAACTACAAAAAAGGGAAATGAAAGAAAGAGAGCTGAAACAAGCCAACTCAAGATGAATAAAAAAAACCAGAAAGCTAAAGTTTCAAGGGAAATGAAAAAAATTAAATTCAATACTCGACTAATTGGGATATCGTTTGGTTTCCTCCCAGAGCAGCTGTAAATCGATACCAGTATTGCTTAAAAGGGATCATTGAAGATGCAAAAAGTTGTTTCTTTAAAAATCAACTTAATGAAGAAAGAACAAAATAGAAAAATCGACTGAAATCGCTTTTGTAAATGCACAGTGAAAGATGATAAATTTTGGAAATCATTTTATTTTTTCCTAACTATAGAATATCATTGAAGATAATTTTTTTTCTTTTTATTTGAAAATGAACTTAACGAATGAAAGAACAAAATAGAAAAAATCGACTGAAATCGCTTTTGTAAATGCACAGTGAAAGATGATAAACTTTAAAATAATTTGAATTTTTTATAACTATAGAATATCATAGAAGATAATTTTTTTTCTTTTTATTTGAAAATGAACTTAACGAATGAAAGAACGAAATAGAAAAATCGACTGAAATCGCTTTTGTAAATGCACAGTGAAAGATGATAAATATTGGAAATAATTTAATTTTTTTCTAATTATAGAATATCATTGAAAATATTTTTTTTTCTTTTTATTTGAAAATGAACTTAACGAATGAAAGAACAAAATAGAAAAATCGACTGAAATCGCTTTTGTAAATGCACAGTGAAAGATGATAAATTTTGGAAATAATTTATTTTTTTCTAATTATAGAATATCATTGAAGATGAAAATGTTTTTTCTTTTTATTTGAAAATGAACTTAACGAATGAAAGAACAAAATAGAAAAATCGACTGAAATCGCTTTTGTAAATGCACAGTGAAAAATGATAGATTTGGAAATTATTTGAATTTTTCATAACTATAGACCCCTTGAGCTCTTAACAATGAAGGTATACATTAAGCTCCCAATAGACATTCGAAAGACTGAAGATAATAAGGCTTTCAAGAGGATACTGAAGACTTTCTTGCTCTCTAAGTGCTTCTGTAATGTGGGGTCTGACAGTAAACGAGCAATATGCAGTGTGGAATGTTGAATGCCTTGGAATATATACGATTAAATGAATTTGAAGGTCCTGTAGACAGTACAGTGTTGAGAAACCCCGTAATTTGAATCGGAAATTCTCCGTAAAAATATACTCTTCTCAGCCGTATTTCAGTAAAATACTAGCGACCGTAATTTTACCCTATTTTGTTATTATGTTTTACGGGTTGGTGGCCGTAATATCACTCTTTTAAGTCAATATATCCGTTTTTAAAACGGTAAATATCTGGCAATATTTATAATGATAATAATAATGATAATAACGATAATAATAATAATAATAATAATAATAATAATAATAATAATAATAATAATAATAATAATAATTGAATGATACACTAATGAAGAAAAGAATTAAGAAACACTCACAGTAGTTTCAGTGCCAAGATGGAGATTTAAAAAAAAGAAAAAAAAAAAGAATAAAAAAAAGAAAAATATTATATTGAAAACATGTCTCAACTATTAAATGTCAAGAATGAATTCCAAATGTGAATCATGTGAACAGCGAACGAAAGGACTTAGGTAACATCAAGAGGCGATAAATTAATCACATAGAGGTTCCTAGAGTAACGTCAATTGACATGCCTTTAATAACCCCTTGACCTTTGACCTTTGATGAGATCCAAACGGGAGGAAAAAAAACCAGCTTGCTGGAATTATGTATTTGTAGGAAGGTATTCACTGATTTCTAACATATACTGTATATATATATTATTGTGGCAGTCTGGACACTATTTGGATAGTTAGAATATCTATTACACGTAGCTAGTTCGTAATTTTAGCATTGCTAAAATGTGATACGGGAAATCTCTCTCTCTCTCTCTCTCTCTCTCTCTCTCTCTCTCATACACACACATACACACACGAAACAGACAAAACAAAGTTCCACACATTCTATCCTAATTGGCTTGCATTAATCTCTCTCTCTCTCTCTCTCTCTCTCTCCTCTCTCTCTCTCTTACACATATACAGAAAAATAGCAAATACCATAACGTTCCACACATACTATCCCAATTTGGTTTCATTAATCTCTCTCTCTCTCTCTCTCTCTCTCTCTCTCTCACACACAAAACACACAAAACAAAGTTCCACACAGTCCATCCCAATTGGCTTGCATTAACCTCTCTCTCTCTCTCTCTCTCTCTCTCTCTCTCTCTCTCTTATACATATACAGAAAAATAGCAAATACCATAACGTTCCACACATACTATCCCAATTTGGTTTCATTAATCTCTCTCTCTCTCTCTCTCTCTCTCTCTCTCTCTCTCTCACACACACACACACACACACACAAAACACAAAAAACAAAGTTCCACACAGTCCATCCCAATTGGCTTGCATTAACCTCTCTCTCTCTCTCTCTCTCTCTCTCTCTCACACACAAAACAAAGTTCCACACAGTCCATCCCAATTGGCTTGCATTAACCTCTCTATCTCTCTCTCTCTCTCTCTCTCTCTCTCTCTCTCTCTCTCCACAGATAATTCTACATGACTGCTCCACCATCTCACCACCGAACGCTAATCCCTGAATGGCATTTCTGGCGTTTACTAAATGACACCTTTGACTATAATGACGACCAACTATTATTCCATTAGGTCTTGAGCTCAGAACATGCCCCGCAGAGAGAGAGAGAGAGAGAGAGAGAGAGAGAGAGATAGTGGGCGAAGATGATATAATTCTGAATATTAGGAATTTCATGTTATTGATAACAATAGACGAATTAGTGTCTGTTGGCGGGTTGGGGATAACATATTTGATCAATGAAAGCGATAGGAGTTATTCATTTGATTACTTGATAAACTCTATATATAGAATTTTATCATTGAATAAAAAATTTACTGAGTGAATGATGAAAGGGATAAACGCCTGAAGTATTCAGTTACTTCTGTTTGAATGATCAATTGATGGGAGGAAGAAAAGATAAAAAATTTAAAAAAGAAAAAAAAATATGAAGCGAGAGTAATGTACTTTTGTACATTAGCATTACCTGGTAGTCGTTATGCATCACAGTCAACTGCTTCCCAATATTTAACAAAAATTTCATTTCTAATCCTCCTCTCTCTCTCTCTCTCTCTCTCTCTCTCTCTCTCTCATTCTAAACCCCCTCTCTCTCTCTCTCTCTCTCTCTCTCACACGCACCAAACGCACTAGGTGGCTTCTTTAAAGGTTTAAAAGGCCGCTCATGAATGGCAGAGAAAGGGACAGTGATATTGCCCTACCTAACAGGACAATGACCTAGAATGACCATATAAACATATGATCAGCATCCAAGGCTGTCTCCCCCCAGCTAGGAACAGGAAGGGCCAGGCAATGACTGCTGATGACTCAGCAAGGTAAATCTAAGGCTCCACTAAAACGTCCCCCTCAGCTCACAAGGATGGTTGCAGACATTTCAAGAGACTATCGAGCTGGGTTGCTGCAACCTCATCATCCTTGAGAGCTAAGGATGGGCTTGGGGAGACTATAGGTCCAACTACTGAGTCATCAGCAGCTATTGCCTGGCCTTCCTTGGTCCTAGCTTGGGTGGAGAGGGGCCTGGGCGCTAATCATGTGTATATACTGTCAGTCTCTAGGGTATTGTGCTGCTTGATAGGACAATGTCACTGTCCCTTGCCTCTGCCATTCACGAGCGCCCTTTAAACCTTTAAAAGTATTGTGAAATATATTATTGCTTACTCCAAATACCGATGGAAATGTAAATAAATCTAAGCTTAATATTGGATTCACTGATAATCCATTTATTTGAGATAAAGCTGATGAAAATTATAAACACCATTATTTTCAATCTAATGAGCTTGTAATTAATATCATATGTAATCTTCATTATTATATTGGTGTTGATATTACAAATAATTACTCTGGAAGCTCCAGTACCAAATATATGAGCGAATATATTTCAACTTCTGTAATTTAGGGAATTAAAAGGTATGTTTTTCTGTTAAGTAAATCGTTTTAAGGGGGATTTTTCTTTATTTGATAACGAACGATTTCATTTCCTGAATTGAAAAGTCTGTTTTTTCTTTTTTTCAAGTAAAATCATGTATGGGCTATTTTCTTTTTTCTATTTTTATCAAGAGGGAATTCATGTCACGAATTAAAAAGTCTGTTTTTTATGCAAATTGTGTATGGAACTTTTCCTTCATTTTCTCAGGAATTACTCCATTCCAGGAATCAGTGTTTTTTTTTTTTTTTTTTTTTTTTTTTTTTTTTTTTTTTTTTTTTTTTTTTTTGAGTAAAATCGTGTATGCGGCTATTCCCTTTATTTTCCCAAGAGTGATTTCATTTTAGGAATTAAAAAGTGTTTTTTTTTTTCTTCTTTTTTTTTAAGTAAATCGTGTATGAAGCCTTTACTTTATTATCCCAAGAATGATTTCATTTTAGGATTTAAAAAGTCTGTTTTTTCTGTTTTTTTTTTCTTCTTCTTTTTAAGGAAATCGTGTTTAGGGTTTTTCCTCTTTGCTTATATCAGTTTCACTTTAACGTCATTATTTCCCTTTCCCCTATCTTTATTTTGTTTGTAAATCTCTTGGCATCCCAGATGCCAGGAAGCTCTGTTTCTTAAATCTTAGTTTCTTCATCTCTGTAGCTGAAAGACCAGATTTCATCTTGCAAGCGTTCGTGTTACTTTTTCTATTTCTCATTTTTAAATCAATATTGTTTTATAGTTCTTCAAATATTTCAGCTCCCATGTCTAACATTTTTTTTTTTTTTTTTATTCTTAAAGACTATATTCCTTATCAGAAACCTATCCTTTTTTTATAGTTTATTCAAATAATATTTTCCCATTTTCTACTATATTCCGACCTTTCAGCATCTATTAATAACCTAACATGAAGCTTGAATAATTAAAGAAATTCTGTATATTAACTTACACTAATTTCTACATTTCTCTTTTCCTCTTTAACTGTCAAGGTTTCAAGATTATATTCTGACCTTTCAGCATCTATTAATAACCTAACACAAGGCTTAAAAAATAAAAAAAATAAAAAAAAAAATCAGTACATTAATTTATGAAAATTTCTACATTTCTCTTTTTCTCTTTAACTGTTAAGGTTTCAGGATATATTTTGACTTTTCAGCATCTATAAATAACCTAACACAAGTCTTTAAAAAAAAAAAAAATGTACATTAACTTACAAAAAATTCTAAATTTCTATTTTTCTCTTTAATTGTTAAGGTTTCAAGATTTATTCAGACTTTTCAGCATATATTATTAACCTAACACAAGGCTTTAAAAAAAAAAATGTACATTTCTGTACATTAACTTACAAAAACTTCTACATTTCTCTTTGTCTCTTTAATTGTTAAGATTTCAAGATTTATTCTGATATTCCAGCTCCCTTCAGTTCTCAAGGCTTTAGGATTTAAGTCAGCTTAGAACTTCCTTTCATTTTCCAAGAATAGACAGAGGCTTTTTGCACGCCATTATGCTGCGTCGGTTCAAGGAGACATATTCCTATATGATATAAAAAGTCAATAGATGACTGGCGAAGTTTTTTTTTTTTTTTTTTTGCCCAGAATTCCATTTACTTTTGAAGCTACACTGTTAACAAAAACCGTAATTTTGATCGGAAATTCTCGTAAAAGTATACGGTTCTGAGTCGTATTTCAGTAAATTACGGGTGGCCGCAATTTTAAATGTACGGTTCTGGGCCATATTTCAGTTAAATACGGATGGCCGTAATTTTAAATGTTCGGTTCTGGGCCATATTTCAGTGAAATACGGTTGGCCGTAATTTTAAATGTTCGGTTCTGAGCCGTATTTCAGTAAAATAATGGTGTCAGCAATTTTAAATGTACGGTTCTGAACCGTATTTCAGTAAAATACGAGTGGCCGCAACTTCAAATATACAGTTCTGAGCCGTATTTCAGTAAAATACGGGTGGCCCTAATTTTGAATATACGGTTCTGACCTGTATTTCAGTAAAATACGGGTGGCCCTAATTTTGAATATACGGTTCTGACCTGTATTTCAGTAAAATACTGGTCCCCGCAATTTTAAATGTATGGTTCTGAGCCGTATTTCAGTAAAATATGGGAGGCCGTAATTTTACCATATTTTATTATTATCTTTCACGGGTTGTTGACCGTAATATCACTCCTTTATGCCAATAAACGTTGTTGATAATAGAAATGAGACACAGCTCAATAAATCTACATTGTTTAAAAAAAAAAAAAAAAAAAAAAAAAAAAACGTAATTTTAATCGGAAATTCTCCATAAAAATCTACTGTTCTCGGACGTATTTCAGTAAAATAATGGTGACTGTAATTTTACCATACTTTGTTATATTTTACGGGTCGTTGACCATAATATCACTCCTTTACGTCAATATATCTATTTTAAAAACGGTAAAAATCCTGGAATAATATTGCCAGGTATTTACCGTTTTCTATTATTATTATTATTATTATTATTATTATTATTATTATTATTATTATTATTATTATTATTATTATTATTATTATTATTAGCCAAGCTACAACCCTGGTTGGAAAAGCAAGATCCTATAAGCACAAGGGCTCCAACAGGGA
>NC_090763.1:9430747-9433247 GCF_036898095.1 Palaemon carinicauda
ATGATACTGTCCGGGAACATTTTAATAAAAAGGATGGTCAGGATTATGAAAAATCTTATGCAACATGCATAAGGAACTAATTGAATGATGGAGCCAGAAATTACATATCTAGATCAGCAATAAGTAATTTAATAGACCTTAAGTTTCTTTGTAATAAGGAATTTAATAGACCCTAAGTTCCTTTGTAATAAGGAATTTAATAGACCCTAGCTTCCTTTGTAATACATACATATACCAAAGGCACTTCCCCCAATTTTGGGGGGTAGCCGACATCAACAAGAACAAAACAAAAAAGGGGACCTCTACTCTCTATGTTCCTCCTTGTAATAAGGAATTTATTAGACCCTAAGTTCCTTTGTAATAAGGAATTTAATAGACCCTAAGTTCCTGTCCAACAAATTAAAGATGAGAATCAGACAGGAGAGTAATAATTTCTTAAGGATCATAATGATTTTTTAAAAACTATCGAAATAATACAAGCTCTATAAAAACCATTAAAAAGAAGGTCCTATAAAACGATCACTCATTTTTACAACAATTTCTCATTATAAAACCATTTCTCTCTCATCAAGTCTCTCGAATTTGAGCTACGATGTTTTCAAACACGTATAATGATCACTCATGTGTCTCTCAGTCATGAAGGGAAATTATCTCCTTCTTTGCCAACATGATTAATTGGATTCGAATAATAAAAGGATTGACTTATCGAGGCAATTTGTCACTTCATTGGGTATATTGGTATTTGAATACGTAGCGAAGTCAGTGTTGGAAGTTTTGCGCTCACGTTTCCTGTCATAATAATAATAATAATAATAATAATATAATAATAATAATAATAATAATAATAATAATAATAATAGTAATAATAATAGTCTCCAGCTCTTAAAAAATGAACAAAGGAAAAGCATTCATTGCCTTACAATTGCTATACATTCATCTGAGCTAGAATTAGGACATTAGTGCAATAGAAAAAAAGAGAGGGAAAATGAAATATAAAGCTGAAAATCAAAGGAAGAGGACATACCCACTTGTTCAATAATTGAAGTAAGACGGACTTTTTGTCCCACATACAAAATATAATGCTTCTCAACTCAGGCTGTTTCTCAGTTGGGGAAAAATAGTCTACTAATTGTTATTATTAATAAAACTAACTTTGCATTGTGATGTCTCTGTCTGGCAGTCTGCAGACTGGGGGTTCGAGTCCCACTCAAATTTTATTGTTTCTTTTAGTGTCTGCAACCTCACCATACACATGAGGTGAGGTAAGGATGGGTGGTTTGGGGAGCTTGTAGGGCCATTAGTAAATTACTTTTGTTACACTTCAAAATTTGCCGTAGAGAAACGGTAAAAATCCTGGAATAAATATTGCCAGGATTTTTTACCCGTTTTTTAAAAACGGATATATTGACGTAAAATAGTGATATTATGGTCACCAACCCGTGAAAGATAATAAAGTAAGGTAAAATTACGGCCGCCTGTATTTTACTGAAATACGGCTGAGACAGTATATTTTTACGGAGAATGGTTTTTAACGGTTGTACTTCACTGGATTGATCTAAAAACAAATTTTAAGTGTTACATTAATTACTCAATAAATGAAAGCGCCTACCGTAAAAAGAAAATATATAGTAATATGGAGAAAAGGGACTTTGAAAATACCTCACACTGACTTAAAAAATAAACGAAAATAAAATCACTATATATTGATAAAAAAGAAATCATATGTTACCTAACAGATTAGTCAATACATTAAAACTGACCATTAAAACCTCTAAAATTTTTCCACGTCCGACAAGAGTGTGGTGATCAGGGATTTCATATTCCTGTTTATGAAACAACAGACCTTGGAAATTGTGACATACCTAGGAATAGATCATAAAAAGGACTTAGACTAGAGTGGGGTGATAAGGAAATTCATATACCTCTTCATGAAACAACAGATCATGGAAAATTGTGACATACCTAAGAATAGACCATAATAGGCTTTGAAACAGTTTTCAAAATAAATGTTGTGATTCGAAACCATGGTGACAACTCCTGGGGGCTGTCAAGGAACGTGTCCTGTTTCATTTCAGGAATACAATTGCTATCAATGTAATAACGTATTGAAAGGTCGCTCATGAATGGGCAGAGGCAAGGGACAGTGACATTGCCCTAGCAATCAGGACAATGCCCTAGAGACTGACCATATTACATATGATCAGTGCCCAAGCCTCCTCTCCACCCAAGCTAGGACCAGGGAGGGCCAGGCAGTGGCTGTTGATGACTCAGCAGATAGACCTATTGGCTCCCCCAAACCCCCCAACCTTAGCTCACAAGGATGGTAAGGGTTGCAGACACAAATGGCACTAACGAGTCTGAGCGGGACTCGAACCCCGGACTGGCAAACACCAGGCAGAGACGTTATCAATCAGGAAGACCCAGGCCTATATGGCTGAGAACTATGAAGCGTGAAGTAGGTGATGATGAATGGAGAAGTGTTGAATTAAAAGCTCAAGAT
>NC_090763.1:9440747-9453912 GCF_036898095.1 Palaemon carinicauda
CTCCTGTCTGAGGGATGGGGAGAGCTGAGCGTGACCGTAAATATATATGTATATATATATATATATATATATATATATATATATATATATATATATATATATGTATATATATATAATATGTATATATATATATATATATATACATGTATATATTTATATAAATACATATATATATATATATATATATATATATATATATATATATATATATATATATATGTATATATATACATATACATATATATATATATATATATATATATATGTGTGTGTGTATATAATATATATATGTATAAATATATATATATGTGTATATATATTATATATATACATATATATATATATATATATATATATATATATATATATATATTTACCAAGGCACTTCCCTCAATTTCTGGGGGTAGCTGACATAAAAAAAAAAAAAACAATTCGCTCCTCCCGGCCTGACGAGGGATCCAGCTGAGTTTGATTGGTACTGTCGAGGTGCCACACACAGCCCACCCTCCCTCACTATCCACTACAAATGAACCTTCATATGCCGAATACCCTACTGCTGCTACCTCAGCGGTCAACTGTGTTACAATCGCTCGCCATTCACTCCTATTTCTAGCACGCTCCATTGCCTCTCTTTCATCTATCCTCCTATCATGTAGAGCTTTCTTCACACCATCCATCCACCCAAACCTTGGCCTTCCTCTTGTAATTCTCCCATCAACTCTTGCAGTCATCCACCTTCTTCAGCAGACAGCCACTTTCCATTATCTCTACATAGTCAAACCACCTCAACACATTCATATCCACTCTAGCTGCTAACTCATTTCTTACACCCGTTCTCGCCCTCACTACTTCGTTCTTAACCCTATCTACTCGAGATACACCAGCCATGCTCCTCGGACACTTCATCTCAAACACATTCAATTTTTGTCTCTCCGTCATTTTCATTCCCATAACTCCGATCCATACATACAGTTGGTGTAATCACTTTCTCATATAGAACTCTCTTTACATTCATTCCTAACCATCTATTCTTTACCAATCCCTTAACTGGCCCCAACACTTTGCATCCTTCATTCATTCTCGGACGTACATCTGCTTCCAATCCACCATTTGCAGCAACAACAGACCCCAAGTACTTACACTGATCCACCTCTTTAAGTAACTCTCCACTCAACATGACATTCAACCTCGCACCACCCTCCATCCTCGTACATCTCATAACCTTACTCTTACCCACATTAACTCTCAACTTCCTTCTCTCACACACTCTTCCAAATTCTGTCACTAATCGACCAAGCTTCTCCTCCGAGTCTGCAACCAGGAAAGTATCATCCGCAAACAACAGCTGATTTACCTCCCATTCATGATCACTCTTGTCTGTCAGTTTCAATCCTCAAGACCAAGCACTCGAGCATTCTCCTTTCTCACAACACACACACACACACACACACACACACACACATATATATATATATATATATATATATATATATATATATATATATATATATGTATATATTTATATGCCATATATGTAAATATATATGCATATATATATATATATATATATATATATATATATATATATATGTGTGTGTATATATATGCATATATATGTGTGTAATTATATATAGATGCATATTTATATATATATATATATATATATATGTATATGTGTGTATGTATCAATATATATATATATATATATATATATATATATATATACATATATATATATATATATATATATATATATATATATATATCCAGACACCTGCTCTTCACAATATAGAGCAGAGGTTCTCAATGGGGGTGAAATTCACCCCCAGGGGTGAATTTTGGGCTTTCAGGGGGTGAATTGTGACAGAAGTAAGTTTATGGTCGAGGAGAGCAATTATAGGCTTTGGCGTAACTGGCCTGTCACGTGGCCCAGGAAAAATGGATTAGACAGTAATATAAAAGTGACCACCCAAATTAATCCTAGGATTGGAAAAGGTACTGAGGAAGAGATAGATGGCTAGGGAATTAAGTTGGTCCCAAGAAAATTACTTGGCAACTCCAAGGTTGGGAACTCCTGGACTATAAATAACTGAGAAGCTAATATCAAGGATCGAGTTGTGCAGGAGATAAAGTCTTTAGCATTTAGCTTATTTTCAATTAAACTTGATGAATCAACTGATGTAGCCTCATGTTCCCAGTTGATGCTGTTTGCAAGGTATGTTCACTCAGGTTCATTTAAAGAGGAGTTCTCTTTTGTTCTACCAAGGCCTCTGATATTTTGGAGAAGGTTTCATCTTTTTTTTTAATCAGAAAATCTTTCGTGGTATAATATCAGTGGGTGTTGTAGGAGCACCAGCTATGTTAGGGACAAAATCAGAATTCCAAGTATGTGTGAAAAAGCGAGCTCCAAAAGTAAAAGGCATTTATTGTATGAGCCATCATCAGACACTAGCCTCACAAGCACTTCCTGCTCCGCTAGATTAGGTTTTGGATCAAACAATTAAAATTGTAAATTTCGTCAAAGGAGGGGCTCTCAACTCACGACTTTTCAAGCAGTTATGTACTGATATGGATGCAACCCATCATTCGCTTCTTTTTCACACAAATGTTCGTTGGCATTCAAGAGGAAATGTAACTGAGCAAGTATTTCATCTAAAGAGATGAGCTCAAATTGTTTTTTGAAGTGCAAGGTAAAACAGAATTTCCTGCCTGGCTGTGTGATGAGGAATGGATCATGCGTCTTGCCTATTTGGTTGATATAATTGAGCAACTGAAGAAACTGAATCTTCAGATGCAAGGAAGGAATACAGACATTATAGAATTTGTAGATGCCTTGGAAGCTTTCATGAACAAGCATGAAAATTAGAAGAAAAGGGTAAATGCAGAAAATGTAGCCATGTTTGAGAAACTGCCATCCATTCTTGATGTTTGTGTTGAAGACAAGGTACTTCCACAATTTCCAAAAAATTAGATTTTGTAGCATTTGACAGCACTGGAAAATGAATTCAGACGATATTTTCACGAACTTAGTGATTACATGTAGTTGGATTTAGTCAGAATTCCATTCAAACTGTCGGTAGAAAAAGTTCCTCATGATTGTTAAGATGAGTTTTTGGAGTTAAAAAGTTATTTAGATGAAAGAGATATGTTCGATGAGAAATCAATAACAGAATTTTGGCCTCTGATGTGCGATTCCTACCCAAAAGTGGCAAAAATGGCTATCCGTGTATTGCTTCCGTTTGTATCGACATATCTTTGTGAGTCAGGCTTTTCAACTCTGTTACAAATTAAAACGAAGCATCGCAGTAGATTAGAGGTAGAAAATTACCTGCGTTGTGGCCTTTCACGCACTCATCCGGGTATCCCAGAATTGGCTAAAAAAAAAAAAAAAAAAATCACAGGTTTCGTCAATCGATGAAATGTAATCTTCTGAATAAAAATAATTGCATCAGCTTCAGTTTGGCCTGTTAAGTAGTTCTTATAAATTAAAAAAAAAAACTATTTTACTTTCATTCAAGTTTTATATATCCATCGATATTTTCAATTTGCATATTATTTGTAATATTCCATTACACAAATAATCCATGTAAAGCTGTAAATGTATAATTCAGTTTGAAAAAAAGAAAATAAAAGGATTTTTAGTGATATTTGCATATTATATGCAATGCAATTTTTGAGACAACCTTTGGAAAAGACGGGAAGGTGGGGTGGGGGGGGGGAAATGACATCATTGCAAATGGTGAAAGGGGTGCATGGGCCGAGAAGGTTGAGAACCCCTGATATAGAGTATATATATCACAAAAGCAAACGCAAATTATATCCTATATCCTTTTCCATTTAACGATATATTTTAATCACTATAAATAATCAAATAATGCTTGCTTTTCTCTACATCACAAAATAGAACCAAAACTGTATCATCTAAATATATATCAATATATACAGAACAAGATACGCAAAGGGATTTATTCAATCCAGCTTAGTATTATTCTTTACCATTTAGGTTCTCTTATAACATACATTTCCATTTTCCTTCTCTACATAAGATTTTAAAGTTTATATAGGAGAAAAGGTTTTTTAATCTGCTTGCTCTTCTTAAAATATTTTCTTTTTATTTTCCCTTTCCTCACTGAGCTATTTTCCCTGTTGGATCCCCTGGGCTTATAGCAAACTGCTTTTCCAACTAGGTTTGTAGATTAGCAAGTAATAATAATAATAATAATAATGATAATAATAATAATAATAATAATAATAATGATAATAATAATAATAATAATGAATAAAACACGGCTTTCATCTCACGGGGAGGGGGTGTAGAAGCAGTAGCAGGAAAGTAATTTATATATTCCAGCGAGTTTGAGTCAAACTGCATTTCCTGAATCAAAACTTCAAACATTTACAGAATAATCTTGACAAGAAAATCAAAATGCTTTCGTGAGATAGAATTATCATACCCTCGTATATCATCACGAACTTAAGTTTGTAAAGGTTTTCTATTAAGTGAATTACATTTACTTTTTCTTTTTTAGGGGAGATGGATGTTTATTTGGGAGAACTAAAGTTTGTAATGGTGTTCTCTTTCTTGAATTACATTTATTTTTTCTTGAATTACATTTATTGTTTCTTGATTTTAGAGGAGATGGATGTTTATTTGGGAGTACTAAAGTTTGTTAAGGTGTTCTCTTTCTTGAATTACATTTACATTTTCTTGAATTACATTTATTTTTCTTGAATTACATTTATTGTTTCTTGATTTTAGAGGAGATGGGTGTTTATTTGGGAGAAATAGAGTTTGTAAAGGTTTTCTATTTCGTGAATTGTATTTACTTTTTTCTTGTTTTTAGAGATGGATGGATGTTTGTTTAGGAGAAATACAGTTTGTAAAGGTTTTCTCTTTCTTGAATTACATTTACTTTTTCTTGTTTTTAGAGGAGATGGATGTTTATTTGGGAGAAATAAAGTTTGTAAAGGTTTTTTCTTTCTTTAATTACATTCACTTTTTCTTGTTTTTAGAGGAGATGGATGTTTATTTAGGAGAACTAGTTTGTAAAGGTTTTCTCTTTCTTGAATTACATTTACTTTTTCTGGTTTTTAGAGGAGTTGGATGTTCATTTGGGAGAAATAAAGTATGTAAAGGTTTTCTATTTCTTGAATTACATTCAGTCTTTCTGATTTTTAGAGGAAATGGATGTTTATTTGGGAGAAAAAATTTTGTAAAGGTTTTCTCTTTCTTGAATTACATTTACTTTTTCTTGTTTTTAGAGGAGAGGGGTGTTTATTTATGAAAACTACTTTGTAAAGGTTTTCTATTTCGTGAATTATATTTACTTTTTTCTTGTTTTTAGAGAGAGAAAATTGAGGTTTATTTGAAAGGACTAAAGTTTGTAAAGGTTTTCTCTTTCCTGAATTACATTTACTTTTTCTTCTTTTTAGGGAGAGAAAGATGGATGTTTATTTTGGGAGAACTAAAGTTTGTAAAGGTTTTCTCTTTCGTGAATTACATTTACTTTTTCTTGTTTTTAGAGGAGATGGATGTTTATTTGGGAGAAATAAAGTTTGTAAAGGTTTTCTTTTTCGTGAATTATATTTACTTTTTCTTATGATTAGGGAGAGAAAGGTGGAGGTTTATTTGGGAATAATGTGAAAGACCATCCTATAAAGAAATGTGAATTATTGTAGAAATAAATGTAATTAATCTTTTCAGCATATACCTGTATTTTTTCATTTTACCTTCTTTTGAGCGTTAATTATTATTTCATGCACATCATTTAAGTGGCATTTCGACTCTCAATTTAATTTCCCAGGTGTCATATTGTTATCTGCTCCTAAGCAGGTAAGACAACATACATTTTTTATTAATTATTCAATACTTTAATTTGATAAGAATGTTGAAGTCATCATTGGACGAAGAAACCTAAACAAAAATATATCTAAGCGGATTTAATTTTTCCTTGAAAATTTCTCATATTAAAAATATCCATTAGAAAATAGTATTTATTTTATTTCATTTCTCTCGTAAGGATAAGAAACTTTTATTAATCCCAGACTTTTCGAGATAAAATACAAAACTCGGTATTTTAATTAAATTTTCCAATAAGATTTTCTCAGCTAATGATTTTTCCTTGAAATATTCTCTAATGAAAAATGATAATTTTTCCTTGAAAAATTCTCTAATGAAAAATAAACACACTTGGTTACAAAAATCTAATGATTTTATATTGGTTTCTGGACCTTGTCAAGGAGACCGATAATTAGAAATGTCTTATTGGATCCGGTACTGAAAAATATATATAACTTTTTTATATAGATGTAATTTATTCAGGAAACTCATTTAAGAGATTCAAAAGATATAATAATGATGATCATCGTAAATTGCTGGTCAATGATAAGAATATATTAATTGGTATTTCATTAATACTGTGTTTGAATTCAAGATTTGGAAGCACTTTTATCAAGATATAAACTTATTCTAAGAGTGTGTGAATGTGTACGCATGAGAGAGAGAGAGAGAGAGAGAGAGAGAGAGAGAGAGAGAGAGAGAGAGAGAGAGAGAGAGAATAATTACTATTATTATTATTATTAGTAGTAGTAGTAGTAGTAGTAGTAGTAGTAGTAAACTAAACATTCTATTTTCTTTCATGAAAGTGTAGTAATACTAGTAATTAAAACAATAGTAGTAGTAGTAGTAGTAGTAGTAGTAGTAAATTAAACCTTCTATTTCCTACAATGAAAGTGTAGTAATAGTAGTAGTAATTAAAACAGTAGTAGTAGTAATTAAAACAGTAGTAGTAGTAGTAGTAGTAGTAGTAGTAGTAGTAGCAGTTATAGTAAATTAAATATTCTATTTCTTTCAATGAAAGTGTAGTAATATTAGTAATTAAAACAGTAGTAGTAGTAATTAAAACAGTAGTAGTAGTAGTAGTAGTAGTAGTAGTAGCAGTTGTAGTAAATTAAATATTCTATTTCTTTCAATGAAAGTGTAGTAATATTAGTAATTAAAACAGTAGTAGTAGTAATTAAAACAGTAGTAGTAGTAGTAGTAGTAGTAGTAGTAGCAGTTGTAGTAAATTAAATATTCTATTTCTTTCAATGAAAGTGTAGTAATATTAGTAATTAAAACAGTAGTAGTAGTAGTAGTAGCAGTAGTAGTAGTAGTAGTAAATTAAACATTCTATTTGTTTTAATGAAAATGTAGTAATGTCATTCTATTTCTTTCAATGAAAGTGTAGTAATATTAGTAATCAAAACAGTAGTAGTTCGTAGTAGAAGTAGTAGTAGTAGTAGTAGTAGTAGTAGTAGTAGTAGTAGTAGTATATACAGTTTCTTTCCTTCAATGAAAGTGTATTAGTACTAATAATTAAAACAGTAGTAGTAGTAGTAGTAGTAGTAGACTAACATTCTATTTCCTTCAATGAAAGTGTACTAGTATTAGTAATAAAAACATAATTAGCAGTAGTAGTAGTAGTAGTAGTAGTAGTAGAAGTAGTAGTAGTAGTAAACTAAATATTCTATTTCCTTTTAATGAAAGTGTAGTAATATTAGTAATTAAAACAGTAGCAGTAGTAGTAGTAGTAGTAGTAGTAAATTAAACATTCTATTTCTTTCAATGAAAGTGTAGTAATATCAATAATTAAAACAGTAGTAGTAGTAGTAATAGTAGTAGTAGTAAACACCCCCATTCCCTCCAATGAAAGTGTACTAGCATCAGTAATTAAAACAATAATAGTAGTAGTAGTAGAAGTAGTAGAAGTAATAGTAGTAGTAGCAGTAGAAATAGTAGCAAGTTGAACATTCTCTTTCCTCCATTGTAAGTCTAGTAAAATACGGTATGGACCATTTCACATGCAATAAAACTCGCTTTAAACTACGGTTTTTTTTTTACTCAATGAAAGGAAAACCGAGTGAAAAGAAAGGTTCAATATGTTTCTCCTCCCCTCGCATGCAATTTCACACGGCCTCTTCGACGGCTGTCGACAGGAGAAATGAATTTATTACGCTTGTCGACACGAAGCAAAATCCACAATTTTTTTTTACTGTCGACATTGAAATTATCTTTTATATGTATCGTTGTGTTTCATTTTGAGGAGAGATTTTTAATAAAAGTATTATCAAAACTCCTACTAAGGGAAAAATTACTCAATTTAATCTTAATTGCATAAATAATTCCTTATATTTCAAAAGCTGTAATTAAATCATTTGTAAGTGATTATAAAAAAAAATTAAGAGAACTAAAATATTATTAAAACTTAACAGTCCCATTGACACCTAAATCCATTTTAACTTATCCTAAATAATAATAACTGTAATTAAATCATTTGAAAGTGATTATAAACAAAAAAACTTCAGAGTACTAAAATTTTATTAAAACTTTAATGTCCATTGGCACCTAAATCAATTTTAACTTATCCCAAATCACAATACCAGAATACGACAGAATAATCAATACTTCATAATAAATGAGAAAAACCAAACATTTCAAAGAAACATGGAATTCTGTAGCATCAAACTTTTGAGTAGGAAACCAGAATTTCATAGAAGAGTTTACAGTTGGAATGAAAGAGACGTGTCAAGGCAAAGTTTGTTTCTGGTACTGACGCTTCGTCAAAGGGAAAACTAGTGGGAAATTGGGAAACCCCCTCGGGGAAATACAATAGTTCTAAAACTACTTCCATTAGGCCGGGCGTATCTATATATATTTTACCATCCTCTCTCTCTCTCTCTCTCTCTCTCTCTCTCTCTCTCTCTCTCTCTCCTCTCTCTCTCTCTCTCTCTCTCTCTGAAAATTATTCATTAAAGAATTTATTTCTAAAAAAAATTTATATCCGATCTACTTCTCTCTCTCTCTCTCTCTCTCTCTCTCTCTCTCTCTCTCTCTCTCTCCTCTCTCTCTCTCTCTCTCTCTCTCTCTCTCTCTCTGAAAATTATTCAATAAAGCATTTATTTCCTAAAAAACATTTATATTTCCCTATCTACTTCACCACTTCTCTCTCTCTCTCTCTCTCTCTCTCTCTCTCTCTCTCTCTCTCTCTCTCTCTCTCTCTCTCTCTCTCTCTCTCTCTTTGAAAATTATTCAGTAAAGCATTTATTTCCTAAAAAAACATTTATATTTCCCTATCTACTTCACCACTTATCTCTCTCTCTCTCTCTCTCTCTCTCTCTCTCTCTCTCTCTCTCTCTCTCTCTCTCTCTCTCTCTCTCTCCAGACTGTAAAATTAGAGTGTTTTCTTCTTCTGTTTCCTACCTAGTCATCGATTATGTAGGATAATCAAATAAGTGAGGTACATATGAAAAAATGGTGGAAAAAACGTATTTGTGATAAAGATTAGCAATACCATTATCGAAACCAAAAATAGTTGGGAAATTTGATGAAAAATATCAATGTAGTATAATTTATATAATTCAATATAAAATCATATTCATCGACAAATCAATATTAGTAAATAACCTGAATACAATGAAAACGTTTCAACAACTTTTTGTTTCCGGGAGTCATTTTCAGTTTCTCGTATTACTTTCATTTATTGCTGATACCAAATGAGAGAGAGAGAGAGAGAGAGAGAGAGAGAGAGAGAGAGAGGAGAGAGAGAGAGAGAGAGAGAGAGAGAGAGAGAGAGAGAGAGAGAGAGAGAGAGAGAAAGTACCTTGAATTCTTGGAAATATTGGGAACTCGTGCAAAAACCCATTTATTTATTAGGTATATTGTCTTTTCGAGAGTTAGTCAAAAACATACTTATTGAGGTTTTGAATCAAAACTTACGTTTGGCTCACTTTATTGAAAAATGGGTTTTGAAATTCCTTAATAAAATCCATTCTTAGGAAGACCTTTCTTTAAAGAATAGAATGATTGAACTTATTGAACGAAATATATTGTTAGAAAAACCTTTCGTTAAAGAATAGAATGATTGAACTTATAGAAGGAAATATATTGTTAGAAAAACCTTTCATTAAAGAATAGTATGATCGAACTTATATAAGGAAATTCATTGTTATGAAAACCTTTCGATAAAGAATAGAATAATTGCAATTATTGAATGAAATCCATTCTTAGAAAAACCTTTTGTTAAAGAATAGAATAATCGAAGTTATTGAATGAAATCCAGTTTTAGAAAAACCTTTCGTTAAAGAATAGAATAATCGAAGTTATTGAATGAAATCCATTCTTAGAAAAACCTTTCGTTAAAGAATAGAATAATCGAAATTATTGAATAAATTCATTCTTAGGAAAACCTTTCGTCAAAGAATAGAATGATCGAACTTATTGAAGGAAATTCAATGTTAGGAAAACCTTTTGTTAAAGAATAGAATGATCAAACTTTTAGAAGGAACTTCATTCTTATGAAAACCTTTCGCTAAATAATAGAATAATTAAACTTATTGAATGAAGTTCATTAATAGAATGATTGAACTATTTCAGAAGAACTAAATGGGAATATTTCTTTTCTTCAATGAATACCAGCTTTATCATGTTATCAGAAATTATTTGTATTATTCCTATACTGAAAATATATACATCATTCTCCTCAGAATATATATAGGATTCATTTCGAAAGATATGAAAAGGAGTGATCGTTGTGTTATTGTTCAAAAACAAGAAAAGCTATTAAGATTTTTCTTACGAAATTTATATTAATTCATTGAAAAATTAAATAACTATAATATGTATCTTATATAAAACAAAAGATAAATTATGCCTATGAATCATCGCTGACCAAAATATATTTCGAAAGATATATGATGAAGAAATATTAAAATATTAATACAATATCAATAGATAGTCCAAAACCAGGACATAAATAAATACTAAACCAACACATGTGAATGATATAAAAAAAGGTGAGAAATTTGTGTTGTTGTTCAAAGATAAAAAAAAAATTAACAAGATATTTCTTACAAAAGTTATATATGTTCATCGAACAAAATAATTATTAATAGTATCATATATAAAAGAGAAAGATTAAAATGTCTCCCATTAAATTATCATTGTCCAAACTATATTTTGAAAGACACGAAATAAAGAAATATGAAAATGTTAAAACAATATAAATAAATAGTCCAAAACCAGGATATAAATAAATACAAGCCAACGTTTGGGAATGGTATTAAAAAGTGAGATATTTGTGTTGTTTAAAGATAAAAAATATTAACAGGATTTTTTTTTACAGAAATTATATCTGATATCGAACAAAATAATTATGAATAGTATCATATATAAAAGAGGAAGATTGAAAAGTCTCCCATTGAATCATCATTGTCTAAACTATAATTTGAAAAAAATAAAATAAAGAAATATTAAAATATTAATATTGAATAGGGCAAAATCAGGACATAAATAAACATTGAACCAAGAAATGAATAGGACAAAACCAGGACATAAAAAAACATTAAACCAAGATATGAATATAACAAAACCAGGACACGAATCATCATAATAAACTAACTTGAAATCTTCCACGACGATCGAAAAGGAACCACCAAATTAATGGAGAGGATCTTTTTTTTTATCTTTCTCCTTCACCTTATCCCCCCAAAAACCGTTTTTATATTGGCCCAGGGTTTACAAACCGAGGCCCCCTATCAATCTAGGTTAGATTTTGTTTATGCCAAGGCTGTACCAGGCTATGCTAGGTTATAGCCCTCCGCAGCCCCCAAAAGAAAAGAAGGAATTTGGGTTATAAACCTTTTTCACTTCTGTTTTATTTTTTTTATTTTTCTAGTGCGGTGGGGGATATTTTTGGTTGGTCTGTGGTGATATTTTTTTTTCCTTATTTTTCTTTTTTTGAGTGGGGGGGGAGAATGTAATGGTTTTTTTTTCGTGAGTGGAGTAGATGTTTTTTTTTTTTTTTTTTTTTTTTTTTTTTTTTTTTTTTTTAAGTGGGGGGGGGGCATTTTTGGTCAGTCACTTTTTGTTTTCTAATTAATTTAATTGAATAACTTGCGTCTCAATTACTACTGTACATAGTCGTTCTAATACCAAATAGATTGTCTAATAAAAAAAATATTTACAGTTTTCGGGTTCTTCGTTCATCCAAACACCTTCAGTTTTATTTCCCATTTCCCATAGAGCTGACAGGAGTAAATGGAAGACTTTATCAAAGTCATGCCCAAATGGTTGTATGATTCTTAAGGCTTATTTACACGGTCGAACAGTTCGTCGAACGCAGTTCGAGAGACAAGTGTCTGAAGTGATGTTCGAAAGTTTGAAGGGGGTATTTGGTTGTCGAACACGTATGTCAAACACGTATGTCAAACGGTTCGAAGATAGTCTATTCTCGCCTGAATTTTGAGGGCGGGGCTTCATTGTCCTCAAACCTTATGAAATTGTGGCAGACTCCACCTCTTTGAACCGTTTTACAAGCAGGTTCGACAGCCGGGTTCGACGAACAGTTCGACTGTTTAAACCCCGCTTTAGAGAAGTCCTTGACTTTCTCCTAGAGAGAAATAATTCTTTTATTGATAAGTAGTTTTCCATAAATGCCAACATATAACATTTTCAGCTTGGTTTTATTAAAAGGAATAAATATTTCATTGATAAGTGGTTTTCATAAATGCCAACATATTAGAAAATATAGGAGATTTTTCCAGTGATGACTTTTTAATGGACTAGCTCACAATGGCATAAGCACGGATATTATTGCCTCTAACATCAGTTAATATGAATGTATAATACTAAGTTAATTCTGCAAGACGAAAATTATGCTGTTGCAAACCATTCTCCTCCTCCTATTCCTCCTCCTCCTATTCCTCCTCCTCCTCTGCCGCTCATGAATGGCAGAGGCAAGAGACAGTGACATTGCCCTAGCAAGCAGGACAATGCCCTAGAGATTGACCATATTACATATGGTCAGCGCCCAAGGCCCCTCTCCACACAAGCTAGAATTAAGGAGGGCCAGGCAATGGCTGCTGACGACTCAGTAGATAGACTTAAAAGCTCCCCAAACACACCATCCTTACCTCACAAGTATGGTGAGATTACAGCGACCAAAGGAACTAAGGAGGAGAAGGAGAAGGAGAAGGAGGAGGAGGAGGAGGAGGAGGAAGGAGGAGGAGGGAGGAGAGGAGGGAGGAGGAGGAGGGAGGAGGAGGAGGAGGAAGAGGAGGAGGAGGAGGAAAATGGAACGAGGAGGAGGACGAGAAGGAGGAGGAGGAGGAAAAGGGAAAAAGGGAG
>NC_090763.1:9466912-9469412 GCF_036898095.1 Palaemon carinicauda
AATTGCGTGCATTAAGGTAGAATTGCGTGCATTGAGGCAGAATTGCGTGCATTGAGGCAGAATTGCGTGCAGTGAGGCAGAATTGCGTGTATTAAGGCAGAATTGCGTCTATTAATGCAAAATTGCGTGCATTAAAGCAGAATTGCGTGCATTATTGCAGAATTGCGTGCATTATTGCAGAATTGCGTGCATTAAGGCAGAATTGCGTGCATTAAGGCAGAATTGCGTGCGTTCCGAGACGCTCGCTTTGATATATCACTGAACGTAAAAAAAAAAGTAAATGGCAAATGTATATGTATTATGTATGTGTGTGTCTTTGTACAAATGTATGCACAAACATGCAGAATTGCGTGCATTGAGGCAGAATTGCGTGCGTTCCGAGACGCTCGCTTTGATATATCACTGATTGTTAAAAAAGCAAATGGCAAATAGTTATGTATACTGTATGTATGTAAATTTGTACAAATGTATGCACAAACATAGCAGGGATGAATGTATCTTATTTACCTCTTTATTGCATCACTGGGTTTTTTTCACTTCGAGGTGGACATACATACATACATACATACATACATTACTTTGAGGTGTACTGTACATACATTGATACATACATGCATACATACATTACTTTGAGATGTTCTGTACATACATACATACATACATGCATTACTTTGAGGTGTTCTGTACATACACACATACATACATACATACATTACTTTGATGTGTTCTGTACATACATACATACATTACTTTGAGGTGTTCTGTACATACATACATTCATTACTTCGAAGTCTACATACATACATACATACATACATTACTTCGAGGTGCACTGTACATACATACACACATACATACATTATTTCTAGGTGTACATACATACATACATACATGCATACATAGATTACTTAGATGTGTACATACATACATACATACATATATTAGAGGTGTACATACATATACACATAGATTACTTCGAGGTGTACTATACATACATACATACATACATTATTTCGAGGTGCACATATACATACATACATACATACATACATACATTACTTCGAGGTGCACTGTACATACATACACACATACATACATTATTTCTAGGTGTACATACATATATACATAGATTTCTTCGAGGTGTACTATACATACATACATACATACATACATGCATGCATACATAAAGTTCAATATATGAATAGATGATACATCTACTAGCCACATTCACTAGCTATACATTAAATTCACAATGACCTATTTTTTAACAATATAATAGTTGGCTTCAAATTTCCTTTTACGGGGAAAATAAATCATTCGTACGCAAAATAAGACTCAAACATTGTCGCCTATATAATCTAAATAGATTTTTCTGAAACGCAATACAATAAGCCTCAGATTTTCATAATATTCCAGTGATTATCTGAATTAGGTGGATGAATTAGGAGGATGAATTTTGAGGATAGAGGATAAACTGAATATCCTTCATTGTGACCTAGAAATACATCAGGAAAGTTCATATTATTTCGAAATACGATTATCTGTTTAATCATTTAATTCATTATTTTTCTATTTTAGTAAAAAAAAATAGCTTTAGAGGATAGAGGATAAAGTGAATATCCTTAATTGTGACCTAGAAAAATATAAGGAAAATTCATATTATTTCGAAAGATGATTACTTGTTAAATCATTTAATTAATTAATGTTTTGATTTTATTACGAAAATTAAAAAAGGTTTTCTCACCAAATCCACTTAAAAGTGTCGATACAAAATGGGTCTAAATTCTATCATGTGATGAAATAAATCTTCTAATATAATGTATTTTGAGCTTAAACCCAAGTAATCCGATAACCCAGTTTTCACACTGATTATATTTCGAGGATACGTGATATCATTTATCAAATACAACAGAGAAAGCAGAAAATATAAACTCATTTTAATTGTACAACTCATTTTGATTGTCTATAATTAGAAAAAACATTATGATTAAGGTGGATTTAATTATTTTATCGCTTCAAATAATACTGTGGTGGCCGATGTGGTAATGACCCTGACTGGTGAACGCCAGAGTGGGGTTCGAGTCCCACTCAAACTCGATAGTTTCCTTGGTCGCTGCAACCTCACCCTCCTTGTGAGCTAAGGATAGGGGGTTTGGGGGAGCCTAGACGGCTATCTGCTGAGTCATCAGCAGCCATTGCCTGGCCCTCTTTGGTCCAAGCTTGGATGGAGAGGAGTCTTGGGCGCTGATCATATGTATTTATGGTCAGTCTCTAGGGCATTGTCCTGCTTGATAGGGCAGTCATTGTCCCTTGCCTCAGCCATTCATGAGAAGCCTTTAAACCTATAAACAGCCTGCATAAGCACACTTGGCTGTACTTCGTAAGTGATGTAAATTTTGTTACAACAAAAACATCAACTTTTCTGTAGTTTTGCTTTATCAAGGTACTATTGTCCTTGATTAGACAATTATTATTATTATTATTATTATTATTATTATTA
>NC_090763.1:9476912-9479412 GCF_036898095.1 Palaemon carinicauda
CTTTTGAAATAAATCTAAAAATGCCGCTAGTATTGTACGACACATCATGTCCAAGAATCTTGGCAAGGATGAGCCTGCCATCCTCACCCAGATCCTCAAACAGATATCTGTTTCTTTCTGTGCTATAAGAAGACAGGCCTTTGAAACAGCAATGAGGAGTTCTTTTAAAAGGTTATCCCCAGCCAATTATATCGAAATACTCCTTTCCTGACTCATTTCTAGATATGGGCGAAAAATAATTGTTTCAAAGACCAATTTGCAAACGTTTTAACCCTTTTTACTTTATTCAAGGCTACTGAAGAGTAGCTATCTTCTGATTGTGGAATGATCTTCCTAATCAGACAGTTGAGTCAGTGGCACTTGAGAGATTCGAACTTGTTGCAAATGGTGTTTTATTGAACAGGTAGACTTAAGTCTCGTTTTATAGATTATATATGGCTGATCTATTTTAACATTGTTACTGATCTTGAAATATTTCGTATGATTATCATGCCTCATCTATAGTTTATTCCAGACTTGATATTGACCTTAAGCGTGTAGCATCCTGCTTCTCAATTAGGGTTGTAATTTGGCCAGTAATAATAATAATAATAATAATAATAATAATAATAATAATAATAATAATAATAATAATAATAATAATAATAATAATAATAATAATAATAATAATTGTTTTCCTGTAGAGCTTGGGCTGAAAGATTTCTTATCAACATTTTTATATTAAGTTACAATAATGTTCTTTATTATCAATTGAAGGAAAATACATTGTTTGGCCATGAATGATATCAATACTATAGTTATTGTTTTTATTTTTACTTTTAACGTCCTTAATGTCGTTGCCTGTGTTGAGAGACTGAAATTTTCTAATAAGTTTTATAAATTGGGATATTTATCGAATGTTTAAATGGAAACTGGTTTATAGAAAGACCACAAAATGCCTGAATTAATGTTTAGGACCCTCTCACTACCCAGACTCAATTCTAATGCCTATGCACATATAGGATTGCTTTTTTCAAAATATTCTATTGATTATTGTCATCACCCGAGTAAAAATTATTCTCTTCGAAATAGAAGGATAATGTGAAAATAAACTAAAACTCTTTTCCTACCCATACTGAAATGTAAAAATAAAAAGAAAAGGAAAGTTTTTAACTGTGAAGGGAAAAGAAAGATTCTTACGTCAAACTACAAAAATTGTATATCAGAATCAGGAATAAATCAAGCTTTTCTTCATACTTTATTTTTTACCAAGAAACGTCAAGTATTTCCTAATTTATATCGAAGACATAAATATTTTCTCTCAGTTCAGATCATATCTCTCAAGACAAATTCTTTATTAAAGAAGACAAATCCTATGTCTCAAGACAAATTCTTTATGGAAGAAGACATAAATCCTATCTTTCAAAATATAAATCCTATCTTCAAAATATAAATCCTATCTCTCAAGACATAAATCCTTTATTGAAGAAGACATAAATCCTTTATTGAAGAAGACATAAATCCTATATCTCAAGACAAAAGTCCTTTATTGAAGGCATAAATCCTTTATTGAAGAAGACATAAATCCTATCTCTCAAGACATAATTCCTTTATTGAAGAAGGCAGAAATCCTATCTCTAAAGTTATAAATCCTTTATTGTAGAAGACACAAATCCTATCTCTCAAGACATAAGTCCTTTATTCAAGAAGCCACAAATCCTTTATTGAAGAAGACATAAATCCTATCTCTCAAAACATAAGTCCTTTATTGAAGAAGACAGAAATCCTATCTCTAAAGTTATAAATCCTTTATTGTAGAAGACACAAATCCTATCTCTCAAGACATAAGTCCTTTATTCAAGAAGCCACAAATCCTTTATCGAAGAAAACGTAAATCCTATCTCAAGAAATAATCCTATCTCTCCTCTTATCTTGTGCAAGATTCCTGACTCTCACTCTGGTATTTTCTCTCCCAACATCCTGACAGACAGGATCTATTCCCAATATTTCCTTCCTTCCTTCCTTCACGGTGGACCATCACATTGATTGCAGCTTGCCAATTCTCACAAGTGTTTCCTTTGTTTTGGGTTATTTATATTATAGTTGTCTCCTTAATAGACGCTTTATTCTTTCTGTGTTGTTTTTAATCAGCATTCCCTAAGGAACTATATAAAATTTTGAGATATCTTCATCATTACCTAGCAAATTTTCTAGCAGTTTTTTTTTATTGTTTTTACTTTTGTATCTACTTTTGTTTTTATTTTTCCTGTATTTTTTTAAATTAACATCTTGTTTTTAGATAAAGGGCAACACTACAATATACATGTTAATTGCTATGTCTTGCTTTTTACTTCACCTTCATCATGATCATTTTCTCGTTTTTAAATGTAAATTGCAACATTTATGTATAGAATTCTCCTTCTTTCTCTCATTCAATCATTTTGTTCTATATTTTTCAATACGAGACTGAAAAATGTATTTAATTATGCTTCATATTTGTCCATTCATTTTCCTATTCTTG
>NC_090763.1:9481912-9496912 GCF_036898095.1 Palaemon carinicauda
TGAAATTATAATTTCAATTTACATTTTTGTCAAATCACACTGAATGAAAAAATATATATATATTTACCATTCCCAGTTCTTACACTGACGTTTTTGCTAATTTATGTAGATACTCTATTATTAGTATTATTATTATTATTATTATTATTATTATTATTATTATTATTATTATTATTATTATTTTGTTGTTGTTTGTAATCTACAACCCTAGTTGGAAAAGCAGGATGCTATAAGCACAAGGGCACCAACTGGGGAAAATATACCCCTGAGGAAAGGACAGCGAAGTCATGAACAATTAAAACAAAACATTTGTTGTCATTATTATTATTGTTATTATTATTATTATTATTATTGTTATTGTTGTTGTTGTTGTTGTTGTTTGCTAAGCTACAACCCTAGTTGGAAAAGCAGGATGCTATAAGCCCAAGGGCCCCAACAGGGGAAAATAGCTCAGTGAGGGAAGGAAAGAAAAGTAATGAACAAATCAAACAAAATATTCCAGTGACATATCTTGCTACTTTAAAACACCAAATAATCAGTGACTTGAAATATACAACGAAAATCAAATAAATACCACAAAATGTCAATGTTCAAACTTTAAAAGACACAAAGCTAAAAAGGGGGAAAGTCATAACTTCCAAAACATTGGACATAAAACAGTCATAAAGGAACAATGGAGAGAGTGTTTCGAGAATAAAACTTGCATCTAATGACCCAAGAACAGCTGGGGAAACAGCTCTAAGACCTTTTAGGACGAAGACATAATTAAAACTCTGGATCATTCTAAAATTTGAAAGGGGTTGGAACTGTTTAGAGAGAGGATTCGAGGAGGATATATTTGATGTAGATATCTATCATGATCTGTTTACGAAAAATACTGGCATAAGGGGATGGGTAAATGTATTTTTGTTGAGATAATTCCACTGGTAGTTACTTTGAAAATTTATTAGTGAGATGTATGTAGCTATGTATGTAGGTATATTTTGTATATGTTCATATATTTGGATATTCATGTATATATGTGTGTGTACACACACCTATACACACACACACACACACACACACACACATATATATATATATATATATATATATATATATATATATATATATATATATATATATATATATATGTATATATATATATGTGTGTATGTATATATATATATATATATATATATATATGTATTAATGTATATACATATATATATATATATATATATATATATATATATATATATATATATATATATATATATATACATATATATATATATATTAATATATATATATATATATATATATATATATATATATACATATATGTGTGTGTATGGGGGGATACCTTAACGTGGTGAAAGGGTTTGTATATCGCCATGATCAGCAATGTTGCACTTGTCTAGGCCACCCATTCTATGTATATATATATATATATATATATATATATATATATGTGTGTGTGTGTGTATATATATATATGTATATATATATATATATATATATACATATATATATATATATATATATATACATATACATATATATACATATATATATATATATATATATATATATATATATATATATATATATATGTGTGTGTGTGTGTGTGTGTCACGCACTCGCTTCACGATAAAACTGGTAAACAATTTTCTTTAATGAGTATTCCAGGAGTTTAAACGTAACAAATAACCCTGCCACATTTAGTACCTCATTGATAAATAAAGTTCAAACCTCTCAGGCAAAATTTTTTTACACCAGAACTCATCAGTATCACATCAACCAACCCCACGTCCATTGCGCCAATTGATTACATCTAGGTCTACCTGTGTTTCATCCTACCAAACATTCTTGTTTATTTATCTTACTGACTACTTCTATTCTTACCACGGGTTCAAACCACTTCTGAATAATGTGATATATCTTTTCACGTAGGTTTACTATCTGACCACCTCTAACTAATTGATTAGGGACTTTTTTCCTGAATCAACACAGACTCTGTGTAGATCTCCTTATGTTTCACCCTCCCGAATATTCTTGAGATTCGTGTTTATTTCTCTCATCGATTATTTCTATTCTTACCACATGTTCAAACCACTTCTGAATAATGTGATATATCTATTCACGTAGGTTTACTATCTGACCACCTCTAACAAATTGATTAGTGCCATTTTTCTGAATCAACACAGACTCTATCTAGGTCTCCTTATGTTTCCTCCGCCAAAATATTCCTGAGATTCATATTTATTTCTTTCACTGATCATTTCTATTCTTACCACGTGTTCAAACCACTTCTCAATAAAGTGATCTATCATCTTATAAACGTTTACTTTCCAGCCAACTCTTAGTAACAAAATCTTAATCTTTTCACGTTGTTGGCACACAAACAATGCGTCTCTATAGCTTCCTCTATCTCTTTTCCCTTCCTGCACAAAAGCAAAATAAATTTAAAGGCTATACAGTGTTTTTATATTAGTACTATCAAAGGATAACTTTGATCATCTCCAAAAGTTCCTATATAATACATACAAGCATGGAAGGTATTGTTCTGTTATATTTGGGTGTCGAAGGCTATAAAAGAAAGATGAAATAACAGAAAGGTTAAATGGAGAGAGGATTTAGGACTGAAGAAGCATATGAATGCAGCCAAAGTTCGCTGGAGTGAGAATTTTGAAGGGGAGCTGAATTGGAGGTAGAGAAAATCATGGAAACATTTCTGAAGTCCAGAGAATTCTGGAAATAGGAATTTTTAAGTTATTGTGAAGGAGTAACAAGTTCCAGGGAAAGTTATGGAACTGGAATGCGTGTCTTGGTCTCGAGAGATTTATTATTATTATTATTATTATTATTATTATTATTATTATTATTATTATTATTACTAGCCAAGCTACAACCCTAGTTGGAAGAGCAAGATGCTATAAGCCTAAGGGCTCCAATAGGGAAAAATAGCCCAGTGAGGAAAGGAAATAAGGAAATAAATAAATTTTGAGAACAAATTAACAATAAATCATTCTAAAAACAGTAACAACGTCATAACAGCTATGTCATCTATAAACTATTAAAAGACTTATGTCAGCCTGTTCAACATGAAAACATTTGCTTCGAGTTGAACTTTTGAAGTTCTACTGATTCAACTACCCGATTAGGAAGTTCATTCCACAAATTGGTCACAGCTGGAATAAATGTTGTGGTAGTCGATGTGGTAACGTCCCTGGCTAGTGAACGACAGACTGGGGTTCGAGTCCCGCTCACACTCGTTTGTTTCTTTGGTCGCTGCAACCTCACCATCCTTGTGAGCTAAGAATGGGGCATTTAATTGGAGCCTATAGGTCTATTTGCCGAGTCATCAGCAGCCATTGCCTGGCCCTCCTTGGTCCTAGCTTGGGTGGAGAGGGGCCTTGGGCGCTGATCATATCTATATATGGTCAGTCTCTAGGGCACTATCTTACTTACTAGGGCAATGTCACTGTCCTTTGTCTCTGCCATTCATGAGCGGCCTTCAAACCTTTAAAGGTGTAACGACTGTGTAGAGTTTTGACGAATGGTACGAATGATGAGTAAAATATTGGTAGTTCTTTCGTTATCAAAATAAGTTTTATTATACTTATATCGTATTCTTGCTCACCCGTTTTAGATATTCAGTTTGCTCCTTGTTTGTAGAACGTATAATTGAGAAGAATTTCATAGTCGATAATTAAAAATGAACAGAATCTATGTGATAACAACTTGCAAATTGTTGAAAAACCCCTAATCGATGATGTTTCGTTGCATCCATCAAGAAACGATTATTTGCAAATTTTTGAAAATTCAATAATCAAAGTAGTTTTATCGCATATATAAAGCACAAATAACTATATTAACACGAAACATGTCATTACAATTATTCAGTGTCTATCGTTCTCTAGTCTTGGGTAGTGCCATAGCCTCTGTACCATGGTCTTCCACTGCCTTCTGTTAGAGTTCTCTTGCTTGAGGGTACACTTGGGCACACTATTCTATCTAATTTCTCTTCCTCTTGTGCTGTTAAAGTTTTTATAGTTTATATAGGAAATATTTTTTATAATGTTATTGTTCTTAAAAAATCTTATTTGTCCTTGTTTCCTTTCCTCACTGAACTATTTTCCATGTTGGGGGCCCTGGGCTTATAGCATCCTGCTTTTCCAAATAGGGTTGTAGCTTAGCAAAAAATAATAATAATAATAATAATAATAATAATAATAATAATAATAATAATAATAATGATTAATATAAATAGAGATTAGTAACCATTATCTCTATACTAACAAATAACATGAACTGCTCCAATTATATATTTTCATACCCATGATGTTTTCTATCACTGAAATTACTTATAAAATTGTATAAGTTAGACACAGTAGAAACTGCACCTTACCACACCCATACTGTGAATAACCAAACAGATATTGTAAGAGCCACACACAGGAACATTCTGCTCAGTATAGGTGTGCCAGGATCTCCTGTGTCCAACTGTACTTCTTCTTTTGTTAGTCTGTCTACACTAACAATGCACCTGAATTTGTACATTCTTCATGAAGTCAGTGAATTTAGAAAATTACTGGTAAAGATACTTCAAGATGGCACTGAATTTAGAAAACTACTTGTAAAGATACTTCAAGATGGCACTGAATTTAGAAAACTACTTGTAAAGATACTTCAAGATGGCACTGAATTTAGAAAATTACTGATAAAACTACTTCAAGATGGCACTGAAATTATAAAATTACTGGGGAAAATTTATATGCCTGAAAAGAAATAACATATCAATATTATAATTGCTTAGATATAAATATTCAGATAAAATGAAACGTTTGAAATAATAATATGAGCAAAAGAACCTTTTGCTCATTCTTGAGAAGAAAATAACATACTCTAAAATACTTACTAATTTACTTATCCACTTACTTTTAGGAGGCAACAGACGTAATACGTGGTTAGGTGTCCTCATCAATAAAGTATTTTGAAATCCATTGAAAAAAAATCATCTGAAAGAAAAATAGTGTTTGTAAATATATAGTATAATCATGTAATGAATATAAACTTATTTTAACTATTAATTCCAGTTAAAACTATTCATTGAGTGAAATGTTACTATAAATCAAACCTTGAAAATTTTATCAAATTTAAGTTTTCAAGGAACTTAAATATTGTATGAATAAAGCTGCTGGTAAATAAAAGTAAAATTCAATTCTAAACTGCAATGCTAACTTATAAGAATAATTGTAAAAAAAACTTCATTCATATATACATATATATATATATATATATATATATATATATATATATATATATATATATATATATATATATGGACAGTAGACTTATAATAAACATATATCTCTCTCGATAGCTCGATTGGTAGAGTCCCTGCTAGCATGGTTTCTGCTAAGAAGCATAGGTTCGAATCTCCGCCCAGCCAGAAGCATTCATCATAAATTAATTACTAGTGGATATACATTCCCAAAAGGTAGAATTCGATATTAAAGGCCATTGTGGTTGAAATTTACATTGGTTGAAATCACGAGTGTAAGTGATTCGAACCTATTCCTCTTAGCCGAAACCATGCTAGCAGGGACTCTACCAATCGAGCTATCAAGAGAGATATAAGTTTATTACAAGTCTACTGTACATATTCCTGTCGAATCAGTTTATTACAAGTCTACTGTACATATTCCTGTCGAATCAGTGTATTACAAGTCTACTTTGCATATTCCTGTCGAATCAGTTTATTACAAGCCTACTATACATATTCCTGTCGAATTCAGGAATCTATTCTTAGAATTGAAATCAACCCATCCCCACCATGATAGCTGATTAGTGAGTCGCTATATTTGAACCAATACACATTGGCCCTCTTCACGGTGTACTAAATGAGGAAATAAATGGACAGATACATTTTATATATGAAAACAAAAGTGCGTTTCCAGTTATTCTTAAAGGTTTTATTTAGTGCATGGAAGGATTAGATTTTTTTTTTAAATCATATTTAACTGTTCGATTACAGTAGAAGAAATACACAGATATACATGTTCAAATTATATATTTTTTTAGAAAATAATCGAAAATAAAATTAATTCCGAACACTGAATTATAATTAGTTAATAAAACGATTAAGCCACTATGAAATTGATTGGAGATAATGCAATGTCTTATATGCTATAAATTCCAGTTGTGAGAAAAATAAATTGAATTTCCAATAAAGGCTTTTAAGAAAGACAACTAATTGATAATAAGACCAATAGTTAAACAATTTATATAGTCAAAATAAAATCAAAACTATATAATCACAATGAAAAGCTTATAATATAATAAAATCATAATAATTTAAAGCATGTATAAATACAAGCACGTGTTATATATATATATATATATATATATATATATATATATATATATATATATATATATATATATGTATGTATATATATATATATATATATGTGTGTGTGTGTGTATATAAGTACATATACATATATATATGTATATATATATATGTATATATATTGGTGTGCTACTGTCTTAAGCACACATTTGAGTATGAGTTGTTTTCAGATGTATTTAGATGGTTTATTGAACACATCTTGGTGGTTTTTTAAGTTTTATTGTATATAAACAACTGAGTTAAACATCTCCATCACTGGAGGAAGCTGTGTTGGTCCACATGACCAATTCTGGTGAAGTTTAGATAAGAACTGAACAAATTACTGATATCCCAAATATCGTACGCTTGGTTTACTTTAGACACGTGACGGAATCGGAAGACACCTGCATCCGGTGACGTCACAAACTTTCACACGAAGAGTTAATGTGTTGACACTAAGAAAGAATGACAACTTAGCATCTTACATCCTGTACACAATTTGAGTTGACCATAGCAAATCTCACGGCCAGCTCTTCCAACCAACATGACATATTACGTCATTTGTTTTAAACATGTAATATTACTATCCTAATCATTACATATGCTCGGCCAGCTATCTCAATTTTTTTTACAAAAATTTAACAACAAGCCGAAACATGGTTATTAGGTGTGACTGGACATACGTATCATTCATTGTCCAAAACTAGCTATATCCAACTGAGGACGAATGTCCAAATAGGCACATCAAAATTAATAACAATAATGCATACAAAAAAAGATATTACCAAAGCAAAAAGAAAAATGCATGATAAAACCAAGATCATACATATGGTACATTGCTAGCAAATGATTACATGGTACCAAAAAACAAAACAAATTCTGACTTACAAATGATTCGGTAACTTGATAAAGAATAATTGTTACCTTTGTCAGAAACAAGATACTCAATATTCAGTGCACAAATACGAATTCCTGGTACGTACACGTACCACGGTTTCGTACATATATATATATTTATATATAGGGCTGATACATTTTATTAGATGCCCATAGATTCTGTTATATATCTTATATATTTTTTTCTTTTTTTTTTTTTTTCTCTTTTCTTTTTTAACATTCCGGCTTATATATTTTTATTAGATGCCGAGAGAAAAAAATGATTTATATCCTTTTTTATTTTATTTATTTTTTTAAATGTTATTTTAAATGTATTTTTAACAATGCAAATGTAGAGAATTTCTTTAATTACATATTACTAGCGTACTAGTCAGCTTTTCATACAAACATCATCCTGACAAATTACTCCCTTAGCGAATGAGGTGGCCACTCATACAGCTTTGAATTGTATCAGGTAAGGGGTATTGTCAGGGCTATTCAACTCGTTCCTTTGTAGCTGCTTGCTGTGCCGTAACCTACGCCAAACAAGGATGTTCACGGCGATAAAAATTAACGCCGTTCCAAATAAACCTGCTAGTAATATAGGTTGAAGAATCTCTGTGTAAGTCGGCGACAGGTGGTCCTTTTCGGTAAGTTTCATTAAGTGTTTCGCCACACTTCCTTTATAGGGGAGAGGAAGTGCGGGCGTTGTAGAGGTCCACGTGAAGTTCGCGAAGTAAGCACGTTCTCTGATGATTGTCCGTAGGCCAGTCACCATGGAATTCGGGGAAGTCCCGATACAGCCATCTGCTGCGACGAAGATGTGGTTAAATGATGTGGATCCGTCAGGGCATGATATATTGAAGCCGTCCTTGTCGTATCGTATCCACGAGCCATTATTTAGTCTGCAATTGAATTCCTTATTGTCAAAGGGATAAAGCTTATCCAGACAATTTTCACTTGTATGGGAGAGAGCACCGTCTAGCACTATACCTAACTCGCATGAATCCATCAAGTTTTTACGGAATTCAAATGAGTCAGCTGTACATATTTTTCTATCCATTGCGTCTGAACAGTGAGTTAATTGATTTAAGTCTTTAATGACCGTATATGTTTCCTTGTCTGGGGAAATCAATACGTGTCCTGTCAAACTGGATATTACTGGATTTGAGTGATTCGTCATGAAAGTCGGAAATGGTGATATCCTGTAAGATTGCCAGGCATCAGAAGAATCAAAGGGAATTGTAATCCTAATCTTGTTATTATCTACGTTTACTGTAATTAGGCTGTAATAAAATTCTAACCTATGTTCGTCTAACAAAGGAACATAGCCTAGTTTATCCCTAGTGTTCTCCAGAACTAATTTTAAGTAACGTATAGGCAACAAATGGGGCGACAATACACCTTTAGTTGCTAACGTGATAGCTTCTACATAATCCTTGGATTTCTCAATGAAATGTGCAATTCTGTTATGTATGTGATCTATCTTTGAATCATAATACGTTAATGTTGCTAACAAATCCTGTACTTCCATAATTTGAACGATATTATCTGAATGTTCATTTAACAAATCCATAATTTTATTGATTGAAGCTAACTGATCCCTTAGTTCTGACATAATCAATTCATCTTTATGAGTCAAGAACTCAATTTTCTTATTTTGATTACTAATTTTAAGACGATTGGAAAGTCCTAAACCTAAACTTGCAACAGACCCAAAGATGCTTAATGCAGCATAAATGAACGGATTCCGTCTTTCTTTTTGTTCGTGTCCTACAGTCCACATCAAAAGGTCATAAGCCAAAGATCCTGTCTCTCCAGTCTTATTCTTTAAGTCATCAGATAGCATCTCTGCAACTTTTAATGTTGAGCTAAGCAAACTCTTAGTAGTCAAATGAAAATGTCTCCTATGCAACTCATCCAATGATGCAGAAAACCTTGAAATGGCGGTTCTTAAGCTAGTGACATCATTCTCTTGAAGAAAAATTGCTTGCATATGCACTTCGACAATTACGTTGGTTGATGTAATAAAAATGTCTTCTTGTCTTTCAACTATATTTCCATATTTAAAATATATATTCTTAGTCTTAGAACTCATCCCATACGAAAAAAATGTCTGAGCGAACAATATCACTCCCAACAACAAAAAATTCATCTTGGAAACCTGTAACGAGAAAAAATATATGTAATTACTCCTGTATTAAAAAGAAAACTTTTAAATTAAAATTAAAATTTTTCCTCACTTCTTTTTAATTTCTTATGTGAGACAATGGTACTATTCTCTCATCCGTGGGTTGGGCTACATTTTGAATTCTAAACCTATTGGCCGTTAATATTTCCAAAATGTTAAATGGGCCTTCAAACTTAGGTGTTAGTTTATAGTTGAGCCCTTTTCTGACATTGATTTGAATATAGATGTTATCACCCACGGTATATGTTTTAGTTGGTTTCGCTATTTTATCATGATTCCTTTTCATTATGATTTGTGATTCTTCTAAATTCTTTCGAAGGATATCATATCGACTTATACTTGCATTTATACATTCTTTTAAAGGATTTGATAGATTAGTTGTAGGCGTTAATACATGGAAAGGTGTTCTAACTGGGGTACCATACAATGCTTCATGCGGTGACATTTTAATTGATATATGATATGAATGATTCAGAGTACTCAGTGCCGCCGGTATTGCAATATCCCAGTTGGGGTCTGATCCCCCTAGTGTTACCCTTAATATATTTAATATCTTCCTATTTGCTCTTTCCACTAGCCCATTCGACTCTGGGTGATATATCATGGTATTGATCTTCTTTATTTTGAGGAATTCACACAATGAGGTAAGAAAGTGATTATTAAATTCACCACCCGAGTCTGAGATTATCATGTGTGGAATTCCATGTTTACAAATGTAACACTCGTAAAACTTCCTAGCGCATTCAATCGCAGTTTTAGTTTTAAGCGCTATTAGTTCTGTATATCGAGTTAAAGCATCTATAATTACTAAGAGGTGCTTATTCCCTCTGTCTGACTCGTAAAATCCTGTTAACAAATCTAAATGTATTCTTTCAAAGGGTTGATTGGGAACAGGATAAGTTCCTAAGCTAACAGGTGTTTTCGTATGCCCTTTGTTTTCCTGACATGTGCGACAATTAGCTATGTGTCTTTTTATATCTGTAAGCATTGTATGCCAATAAAACAATGATTTGGCTTTCTGTGACATTAATGAGAACCCAGGGTGTCCATGTAATGGATTTGAATGCAACCAATTCAGGACAGTGGAAACAAGTGAGTTTGGTACTACTACCTGGTCGTTAGTTACATGTGGTGTATTGCGGGTTTTCCTTGTCACAGTCCTACACAGAATATTATCTTTGATTACATAATTCTGCTGCTTATACTTTATATATTCTTTTTCTTTATGATTGCCTTTCAAAGCATTTATAATTGTTTCTATTTTCTGATCTTTTCTTTGCTCAGTCTGTAACAATTCAGCACTCCAGCCTAAATCTTCTTGTTCAGATATTGTTTTTACAATAGGCATGGATGTTGATATATCTATTAATTCAGCTAAAGACTCCGTACAAGATGACACGGGGTTGCGTGATAATGCATCCGCAATGATATTTGCTTTCCCAGGTAAATACCCGATTCTTGCGCCAAAATCTTGAATGATTAAATGCCACCGAGTTCGTTTAGGGCTGTGATTGAAGCCTTTAAAGAACTCTGTTAGTGGTTTATGGTCAGTAAGAACCTTAACGGGATAACCGTAAATTATGAACTTAAAATGCACTAGCGAATTAACAATAGCTAGTCCTTCCTTGTCTATTACTGCATATTTACTTTCGGAAGTTCTCAATTTTCGAGAATAGAAAGCTATCGGGAAAAACTGTTTATCATATTGCTGAAGCAATACCCCTCCCACTCCTAAGTCTGAGGCGTCTGTTGCAATGAAGAATTCCTTACCGAAGTCAGGAAATTTTAAGATAGGAGAACTACACAGTTCATCTTTCAAAGTATTAAACGCCTGTTGATGTTGCTCAGACCATATGAAATCTACGCCCTTCTTCGTAAGATCAGTTAAAGGAGCGGCTATTATTGAATAGTTGCGTATAAAACGCCTGTAATATCCACTACAACCCAGAAATTGCTGTATTCCCTTGACATTAGTAGGTATGGGAAAATTACGTATAGCCGACACCTTATCATGGACTACTTTAAGACCTTGGCTTGACACCATGAAACCCAAATATACTAATTCTGTTTTGAAAAATTCACACTTACTAATCTTTACCCTTAAGTTATGTTGTCTTAATCTCTGTAGTACTAGTTCTAACTTACGTAGATGTTCTTCTAAGGTGTTGGAAAAGATTACAAGATCATCCATATAGGCATGCAATATATCCCCTAACAAGTCTCCAAACACTATGTTAATCATTCTTGTAAATGTTATAGGAGCACAACGTAAACCAAAAGGCATCCGTAAAAATTCATAATGTCCCCTGGCTGTGCTGAAGGCTGTGTATGGGATACTATCTTCTTCTAATGATATCTGGTGAAAGCCTTTAAGTAAGTCCAAACTGGTAAAATATTTATTCTGACCTAACAAAGACAAAATATCGTCAGTACATGGCACTGGGAATCGATCAGGGATCGTTTCCTCGTTTAGACGACGAAAGTCGACACAGATACGCCATGTTCGATCTTTTTTCGGTACAACTATTAAAGGAAAATTATAAGGGCTATTTGATTTTCTAATGACTCCTTCCTCTAACATTTTACCTACTTCATCATTTATTTCATTCTGGAATTTCATAGGGAGTCTGTACGAGGGTACATATATAATTTTCTGTTTGTCTTTTAACCTTATTTGATGCTCGATCACATCTGTTTTCCCTAAGGATCCATCCGTAGTGGAAAAGACATCTGTATATTTATTTAAAAGTTCAAAAATTTTCTGCTGAATTTCTTCGTCTTGAATGTCCTTACTGATTTTATTTTTAATAGATCGTAAAAGGGATTCATCCGCAACTGATTGAGAGTGATTGATTTCAGCAACGGTAAGAATACGATGTTTATAAACTTCTACATCCAAGATATGTTGATTTTTGTGAATTACTAAAGTGTTATTTAAATGATTACAGACTTCGATATTACATTGCTGATGTGAGCCTACTGTATAAATAGCTTGTGTGACAGACAATCCGTTGGTTTTCAAAGTATCGGAAAGGATTAATATTTCAGATCCCGGTAGTGTTTTCTTTATTTGCACTATTAAATTCGAAGGTATGTTTGGTTCGATATATTGCGTGCAAGATGATATTACGGGTGAACGAGAATTCTGCTGGGTCGCGTGTATTATTTCTTTATTAGTGAGACAAGTTATTGGTTCTTCAACGTACGTTACGGTTACATTTGTCGTCTCCTTATTATCCAAAACAGACTTTAAAGTATTAGAAGACTTATAGAATTTCCCTTTGATATACACGCCGTGCTTTGCAGGAGCTAAGATAATGTTTTGATTTCCCATAGATGGGTATCCTATAATTACAGCTGGATACATATTAATGTTTTTCACAACAACAAATGTATCGGCAAACGTGCGATTACCGACTCTGAACTGAATATGAGTTATGCCTATGACGTTTAATTCATTATTTCCTATACCTGAAAGTCTGATTCCTGATTTTTCAATCGGAAAGTTCGAAAACAACAAATGATGCGTCTTCAAATCCATAATATTACGTGGACTACCAGAGTCAAAAAATAACGTAAAGGATTTGTGTTCTAAATTTACAGCATATAAGGTTGGCCGTAACTCATTTTGGCTTATTATTGTATGAATTCGTTGCAAATCTACGGGAGCATGCACTGTTTTACTTAATTCGGCCGTGTGTTTCATAGGAAAATCTATTGTCTCACAATTATCTGATAAAACATTAAATTGATTATTCAATACTATTGATGTTGACATAAATGACCTTGACCCAACATCACTCTCTTCCCCTCTAGAGTTAACTATGTGGTATTTGCTTTGTTCTGCACATTCTGAAAATTAGGCTGACTTTGCGAGGTCTGGTTTGACGGCCCAGGCTCAGCGATATTTGAAGAAGTGTTTGTTTGTTTCGGACTCTGAACTGCATTGACATTTTGTTGTTTCTTCTTATTGTTAAAATGAGGATTTTTCTTTTTATTTCCATATGGAACTGACTGTGGAATTGACTGTGTATTTCTAGGATATTGTTGTGTCTTACGCGCGTAACATTGACTATAAGAATGTGATCCTGTGTTGTGAACTGAACAAAATTTCGTTCTACAGTCTGCGCTTATGTGACCTTGACGTTTGCAGTTGTAACACGTCACTCCCGCTACTGGATTATTAATTACGTTCACTGTTTGTGGTTTTGTTTCATTCTTAGCAAAAACTTGAGTTAACACGGGATCGAGATCTGGACACTTGGACATGTGCTTCTTTATCTGTTTATAGACATCCAATTCCGTACTTGCAGGCATTAACTTCTTATCAAAGCACCGCACTAAAGCTTCAGGCAACATAAGTGTCATGCAAGTTAAATACATTAATCGTAAAAAATCTTTCACGGAGATATTATCGTTAGTAACCCAAGTGGAATTACCTAAAATGTCCTGATATTCGTTAAGCCTATCAGCTATGAGAGCTGCTCTCTCAACAACATTAAGCCGATTCATAGTGGCTTGATTAAGTGTATTTCGTAACGTTAACACTACATCCAAAGCTTCTTCACCCCCATAGATCGCGCGTAACCTAACTTTGAAATCATCCCAAGTAACTGCTTCCTGAAATGAAACACCTCTTAAATACGCACTCGCATCCCCCTTAGAAAAATCTATAAAACTTTTAGCTTCTTGTAATTGTACAAAAGGATCTACGATTTGTTTGGCATTTAAATGGGCATCAACGGATGAAATCCATGACTCCACATTTTGTGGCAAGAACCCGTTGACACGGCCTTGAAAAGGAAGGATTGCTGACCTGGCATTTACAAGCGTCACAATTGGAGGAGGATTAGCCTGGCCTACACCACTAGGTCCAGGGGTAGGGCTGACAGGAGGAGCCATGACTGCTGTATTCTTTTTTTTTCTATCTCTTTGACCCCTTTCAATCCTATCAAAATATCTATATGAGTACAGACGCCCACTGCGTAAACGCATATGTATAATAAAATTCCCCCAACAATGTTACTAATCCCAATACATTTCCCCCCAAGAGTTTATGAAAGAAAAAGGAATTAGCACAAAGAAAGAAAAATTCTAAATGAGAATTAGCACTAAGAAAGAAAAATTCTAAATGAAAATTCGGAGTTTCTTATAACAAAGTTTAGGAATTCACTCACCCCAGTAATATTTGACTAACGACTTGTGATAACTACACTTCACTGCACAAACTGAAATGAATACAAAATCTTTGTACTTAGCTTTATATGTAGTCGAGTCGTCTCTCTCTCTCTCTCTCTTGATGTTTTGTTAGCGATGTCTCGTTCTAGTTTCTTGTAGAATGTAGGTCTTCCTGGATATGTTTTGCAATAGTTGAATGCCAGTCCTTGGGTTCCTAGGATGTTGATTGAAGATTCTATTTGTATACTAACATATGTTGGTGTTAGCATTTTCGTTGGACTCAGTCAAAATTGTAGATTTTTGTAGATAGTTCTGAGTTCTTGAAGATCTTTATCAGGTATTACAGCTTTTATGTTGAAGTCTTGAAGATATATCT
>NC_090763.1:9501912-9509412 GCF_036898095.1 Palaemon carinicauda
GAGGTGTACCGACGAAACTACCCTCCTCAGCTTTAGTCTTTTTCGGAAAACTAACTCGCCCTATTTGGATATTTGCAAAAATCGATCATATAATGAATTTGTTGCAGAGCTTTCATATTCCCAAAGGTTCTGCTGCGAAGCTTTTTATAAACCCTTTTGCCAATGTTACAAACCCACTTCAATTTAGGGTTTGATTCAAAGCATAATTGCCATGTGATTTTTTTTTAACTTCACTTAAATGAATTTTAGTTGATTAACCAAAATAACCCAATATATATATATATATATACATATATATATATATATATTATATATATATAGATAGATAGATAGATAGATAGATAGATATGTGTGTAAATATGCTCGTATGTATGTATGTATGTATGTCTTAAATATCCAGCTTTCTTCTCAAATATCTTACTTTTCTTCCATCTTAGTGAATAGGTAACAAAAATGCCATCACCTTGAGAAAAACAATTACTCGAAAACCCTAATGAGAGAGAGAGAGAGAGAGAGAGAGAGAGAGAGAGAGAGAGAGAGAGAGAGACAATGAACGCCCCAGAAATGTCAATCACAACATTTCGAAAGAAATTAACATGAAATTATTCTTTTGAATGGAATTGTTCGAGCATGTATCAGCGATGAATTTGTCATTTTCGAGAAGGTTCTAATAACTGGATGATTTGTTGACAAGATTGTTATGATTTACGAGTGTTTGTGCCATTTCGAGAGCAGGCTTCATTCTTAGTACTTTGCAAGATGATGTCTTGATCCGGCTTATATGTGTGTATACATATATACTTATATATATATATATATGTATATATATATATATTACTATCATTATCATTATAATAATTATTATACACATATATATAGTATATATATATATATATATATATATATATAATATGTATACAGTATATATATATATATGAGTGTGTAATAATTATTATAATGATAATGATAGTAATATATATGTATGTATGTATGTATGTATGTATGTATGTATATATATATATATATATATATATGAATATATAGATATATATATATATATATATATATATATATATATATATATATATATATATATATATACATATGAACCCTTTTACCCCCAGGCTCTTTGGAAATTTTCAACCCTTAACCCCCAAGGGGTTATTTTTTTCCCAGCACATTTTGCAGTATATTTCCTTTAAATTGCTCTAACAGCCTTAATTGTTGTCATAGAGAGGTCAGGTTGGTCTCATTCTCTTGGAAAATGCCTGAATTTTCTCAAAAAATTATCAAAAATCTGAAAAAAAAAAAATTTTATAGCATTTTTTTTGCAAGGACGTACCGGTACGTCCATGGGGGTAAAGGGATGAGTTTTGTGAAACGTACCAGTACGTCCTTTGGGGGTAAAAGGTTGAATATATATATATATATATATATATATATATATATATATATATATATATATATATATATATATATATGTCTCTCTCCCCAGGGCAATAAACCATATCATACCATTATACCTAAAAAAGATAATTTCCTGTGTTTATGATATTTGTCCCGTCAGAATTAACTTAGGAACTGTCTTCCCTCATCGAGAGGCTCTTCAGTGAGTGGGGAAGACATTACTAATATTATCATTGGAGCTAAGTGGGTCAAAGAATCAAAGTCATTGTATGACTCGATCTTTCTATGGCACAGGCTTGAATTTCTTAGCTTGCGGAGTAATAAGGTTCCAGGAAGGCAGAAAGTGGAAGTAAAAATCATTCTTTGTAGCAGTTCATATTACTATTGGGAGTTAAATGGCATGACAGGATTAGAAATGAAACTATAAGAGAGATTACTCGAGTGCCATATGTGGATGAAATCATGATAAGGGGTAGATGGAGACGGTTTGGGCATGCTCTTAGCACTCCCACAGAGAGATTAGTTCGCCAATCGTCCAGCTGGGTTCCACAAGGCACTTGATGAGTTGGAAGACCCAGGCCTAAATAGCTGAGGTCTATGAAGCGTGAAGTAGGAGCTGATGAATGGAGAAGTATTGAATTCAAAGCTCAATATAGAGACGACTGGCTAAATCTAACTGAGGCCCTTTGCGTCAATGGGCGTAGGAGGAGATGATGATGAGTAATTCATAACTCATTCGATTATGGACCAGATTATTTGGCTTGTTTTCTATTCAGCATTTAAATTGAATAAATTCCTTGAACGGTAAAGTTAATATTTTTGCTCTCGATAAAATCGAGTATTTTGCCAAGAGTATGTATTCACCAAGGTCTATATATACCTGGACTGTGGTATTCACCCATGTCGTCTGTTTCTTAGTTTATCTATTTGTTTGTGTGCAACTTTACACAAAAAAACTGCAGAACCGATGTTGACCAGACTTGGTAGTTATATTGCGTATGACCCAAGGATGAATCTATAACAATTTTCATAAAGTACATCAAAATGCAAGTACGCAGCAATACTTTGAAAATAATCATAATGGTAAGTAAATGCCAGATAATTTGTGAACATTACACAAAAACTAATGAACCAATTTCAACCAAACTGGGTGGACATGTGGATTATGACCCAAGCACATATTTCTTAGAGTTTGAAGAGAATATACCAAAGTACAATTAAGTAATGGAGACGAGAGCAAAATAAAAATGCTTGGCGTGGCGAAGGCATGCTCTCTACCGAGTGCCCTTCTAATTTATTATTATCGTTGTTGATGTTTTGTTTGAATAGACTCTTATCAATGCAATATACATCTCATAAACATAGTGAGAGAGGTAATGATGGTATGTTCAAAAATAGATTATTTGTTTAGAGTATCAGCGAGATTATATGAGCCAATTTTTACACAATAATAGGAAACTTCAGAGAATTATACTTTTTGCAAATAAAATTCTTTATATGTAGATCAGTGGTCAAATTACTGAGCATAATTTTACAGGCTAACTGGAACTAGAACACTAGCAAAAATATTTTTATTATTTAGATAGTTACGAAGAGAAAGGCTCTGAATAGGAAAGAAAAATTATAGTATCATTATCATTATTATTTGCTGAGCTACAACCCTAATTGAAAAAGCAGGATGCTATAAGCCCAGGGGCCCCAACAGGGAAAATAGCCCAGTAAGGAAAGGAAACAAGGAAAACGTAAATATTGCAAGATCAGCAACAACTAATAGATATTTGAATAGTTGTGACAATGTGGAGTATGGAAAACATTTAGGTCAAAATAGAGGGAAGGAATTTCTCATGAGATATGCAATAGGATTATAACAACTTTTAACTTTGTTAGACTTTGCGTGGAGTATTTAACTTTCTTATACCTTTGAAGTCTAATAACGTTGATGCTTTTCTTGTTTTCGTTCAAGAATTACATCCTCTCTCTCTCTCTCTCTCTCTCTCTCTCTCTCTCTCTCTCTCCTCTCTCTCTCTCTCTCTCTCTCTCTCTCTCTCATATATATATATATATATATATATATATATATATATATATATATATATATATATATATATACACATATATATATATATATATATATATATATATATATATATTTCTCTTACATACACTTTCTGCTTATCCTCTCTCTCTCTCTCTCTCTCTCTCTCTCTCTCTCTCTCTCTCTCTCTCTCTCTCTCTCTCTCTCTCTCTCTCTCTCTCTCTCTCTCTCCATACATACATACAGGCACTCAAAAACAATCAACAATATCTACACAGTCAAAATTGTTACTAAAGGCAACATTAGCTTGGACGGCAAAATATCCTCCTTAAGACTCTTAATAACCTTGAAATAGACTAGAACACCCTTTTACGGCCCCACCAACACCAAACTTGGACCCATAAAGTACACTATAGTTTTTTATCATGGTGTTGGACCCTATGAAAAGTCGAAAGTTCCTGCCTTTATTCTGTGAAAATCAGCGACATAAAAACTCAGCTGATATTTTGAAAAGGTCTTCTTTGTGTTTTCATGTCGCTATTAAAGTTTTCATTTATTCTTAAAGCTGTTGTAGTCCTTATACTTCAAACTCTTTCAATTTTTTTACCATTAAGGTAAGTGAAATGCAGGTTTAAAGGCCACTTATGAATGGCAGAGGCAAGGGAGAGTGACATTGCCCTATCAACCAGTACAATACCCTAGAGACTGACTATATATACATATGACCAGTGTCCATCCAGGTTAAGACCAAGAAGTGACAGGCAATGGCTACTGATGACTCAGCTGATAGATCTATAGCTCACAAGGGTGGTGAGATTGCAGCGACCAAAGAAACTAACAAGTTTGAGTGGGACTCGAACCCCAGAGTAAATATGTATTATTTTCTATGTTTTTTATCTGTCAAGCGTACTGCTGCTTCTTAGATACTAAAAGCATCTGAATGATGAAGGCGAAACAATGGTTATATTGAAAGCAATGGAATGATCATAATGACAGTGTGGAATCAAGACTTGTGATGAAAGACTTAAAATAATAGTTTTAAAAGTATCAAAACAAGGTTGAAAGTCGACAAATGATATCGAATAAAAATGAAATTTCACAATGTGGTGTCGTAAAAGGTTAAAATTCGGTGGTGTCGAAAAAAGTTGATATTCCACAAAATGGTGTCCAATAAAATTAAAATTCAACAAAGTGATGTCGAATAAAGATAAATTTAGACAAAATGGTGTCGAATAAAGTTGAAATTCCCAAAAATGGTGTCGAATAAAGTTGAAATTCGACAAAGTGGTGTCGAATAAAGTTGAAATTCAACAAATGTTGTTGAATAAAGTTGAAATTCGACAAAATGATGTCGATTAAAGTTGACATTCGACAAAATGATGTCGATTAAAGTTGAAATTCGACAAAATGGTGTCAAATAAAGTTGAAATTCGACAAAATGGTGTCCAAGTTGAAATTCGACAAAATGGTGTCCAAGTTGAAATTCGACAAAATGGTGTCCAAGTTGAAATTCGACAAAATGGTGTCCAAGTTGAAATTCGACAAAATGGTGTCCAAGTTGAAATTCGACAAAATGGTGTCCAAGTTGAAATTCGACAAAATGGTGTCCAAGTTGAAATTCGACAAAATGGTGTCCAAGTTGAAATTCGACAAAATGGTGTCCAAGTTGAAATTCGACAAAATGGTGTCCAAGTTGAAATTCGACAAAATGGTGTCCAAGTTGAAATTCGACAAAAAGGTGTCCAAGTTGAAATTCGACAAAATGGTGTCAAATAAAGTTGAAATTCGTCAAAATGGTGTTGAATAAAGTTAGAATTCGAAAAATTTGTGTCGAATAAAGTTGAAATTGAGCAAATGGTGTCGAATAAAGTTGGAATTCGACAAAATGGTGTCGAATAAAGTTGGAATTCGACAAAAAGGTGTCGAATAAAGTTTGAATTCGACAAATGATGAGTAAAGTTGAAATTCGACAAATAATGTCGAGTAAAGTTTAAATTTAACAAAATGGGGTCGAATAAAGTTTAAATTCGACAAATACTATCGAATATTGTAAGATAAACTTTAAAAGTCGAAAATGATGGCGTTTGGGGGAGCCTTTAAATACTGGAAGCTTCAGAGAATATAAAATAAATTTGAAGATCATCATAGTATGAAGTTTAAAGTTAAGATAAAGGTGAAAATTGTTTGGTATTTGTTTTGTAAAATTCATAGTTAATGACCATGATTAGGTAAAACCATTTAGATGTTAATGTTAAAATCATTTTCTATGGCCAACAGAGTATAGCTGAATACTGGTGATGTTCAAGAATGATAATATTCCAAGTCTAAACTCTGTGATGCTAAAATTAAGGCTAAAATATTTAAGGTTTAACCTAACAACTTTTATATCAAAAGTCTTGAAGTGATATAAGTGTACCACAATAATCTTCTTTGATGGCTTGAATTGAAAATGTTTAAATCAAGTACTAAAGTCTCTTAGCTTTAACCTAAATCTTTAATATCAAAAGTTCTAGAGTGATATAACTGACACAATCATCGTCGTTGATGTCACAAATTGAGAATGTTAAGATCAAGTAACTAAAACACCTAAGCTTTAACCCAAAAAACTTTGATATCAAAAGTCCTAGAGTAATTTTCTTTCATGTATCAAAATGATGTTAAAATCAATTACTAAAATACATAAGTTTTAACCTAAGAACTTTGATATCAGAAGTCCTAGAGTGACTTTCATGTCTCAAACTAAGAATGTTAAACTCAAGTTCTTAGGACTCTCAAGCATTTAAGATATTGAAGACGTTAAAAGTTTCAAAATGATCCACTTTTTGCCTGAAACTTATATCACTGAAATTCCTAAAACGATAGAGAAGAAAGTTACAAAATTGAACTGTTCAAAACCTTAGGACGATAATAGTTAAATGTCATGTCATAACCTTGTGTTAAAAATACACGAGATTTAAAGTTTATCTTGTGGTAATCGTAAAGATTAAAAACTGATGACGGTAGAGCATTTGAAAATGAAAAGTATTGAGATCAGTTAAAACTATTCGATTGAAGTTTTGCAACAATTGTTCGACATTCTATTTCAATTTTACTTCCTCCAAAACAAGGATTAATTTTATAAAAAGTCCCAAAGAAATACTGTGTAATTACACTAAATAATTTTTTTAATCAAATAGTTAAAACTGGTGTTTACAATGACTGGTTATCCACAACCAAATCCCCAAGTAATCTTGTTTAGAGAATAATTTATTCTAAAAAAAAGAAAATTAATTACAAATGAAACTTGAAATTACTTAAACATTGGAATGTTGATTTTTTACTTCAAATAATTATCAATAATATATCGCAGTAAAGATAAGTAATGAAAGTAATGATGTGTGAGGTGGCTGAAGGTAATAAAAAGCAAAATAATGATGATAATGAACATTGTATTAAGAAGCTAAAGGTAAAATAAAGAAGCAGTAGCATGATGATGATGATGATGATGATGATGATGCAGCTGAAGATAAGAAGTAGCATAATGATAATGATAATGAAAATTGTGTTAAGAAGCTAAAGATAAAAAAAAGCAGCAGTAGCATAATTATGATAATGTTAATAATGTTGATGATGATGATGATAACGATGATGATGATGATTATTATTGTTTGATGAAGCTGAAGGTAATAAGAAGCAAAATAATAATGATAATGAAGATTGTAGTAAGAAGCTAAAGGTAAAAAGAAAGAAACAGTAGCATAATAATGATGATGATGATGATGATGATTGCAAGAAGAAGCTGAAGGTAATAAGAATCAAAATAACGATGATAATGAAAATTTTATCAAGAAGCTAGAGATGAAAAAGAAGTAGTAGTATAATGATGATGATGATGATGATGATGAGGATGGAGCTGAAGGTAAGAAGAAGGATACTAATGATGATAATGAAGATCTTATGAAGCAGCTAAAGATAAAAGAGAAGCATCAGCATAATGATGATAATGATGACGATGATGGTGGTGATGATGATTAAGTGATGAAGCTGAGGGTAAGAAGAACGAAGAAACAATCATAATG
>NC_090763.1:9514412-9526912 GCF_036898095.1 Palaemon carinicauda
CAGCAGAACGTTAAAATTAGAACTATGGAAATTTACATAGAAAAATTACTAATCTCACTATAAATTTCTTTAAATTTAACCCATTAAAGATTTTCTTGTCAACTGACTAAATTACCCCCTAACTCATTCGATTTTGACTTAACCGGGTAGTCTTTGGCTATAAAGTTACAAATAAGTGCACGCGAGGTTTCGTACACAACCAAAACTGATAAACATAACTGATTATTTTACTAGTGTCCCAAGGAATTAATTACTTTAATTTCAGGGATAAAAGCATATTGGTTAGGATTATTTAGTGATTTCCAATGCAGTTTAAAATTTACTTTCAAGGTAAAAGGCAATACCGTTTGTACAAGCAATATAGTTCAATTTAATAGCTCAAGAACTGTTCAATCATTTAGTGCGTGATACAAGTGGCAAGGACTTTCATGGACTAGCTAATGTTTAAGCTTTAATCTGCCAAAATATATTAAAAAAAAAAAAAAAAAGAGGCCCTCGTTAAAGTTAAATTTCTAAAATTTTACTCAAATTCCACTGCTGGATTAATATTAAAAAATTTTACTTAAAGTAACTTACAGTAAATGCAGTGTTTATATTAGATAATTTACTTATCATTGGGCGTTTTTATATACTACGAAGATTTTAATGTACTTGACAAGCTTATCCACAAAGTGGATAATGCATTTCCCCCAAACAGTTAGAAAATTCACTCCTTAGAACTTAAAACTCCTAATTTGAAATATACACCCATTTGACAACTAGATATAACTGATAGGACAATTAACATATAGGACTACAGTAAGTTTTTTTTTATTTATTTACACTTACACAAGTTGGAAGATAATTTGGTGCAACACCAAAATAGGCAACACCGATCAGAGTTCTTCCGAAGTAGATATCTAATAGATTATTCTAGAGAAGTTCCAAGAAACTTTGACCAGATTTCCATGAACCATTTCAAAATTTAAGCCCTCTCGAGATATGAAGGACAATATGCATAGGCCTTCTCTTTACAGTTTGCTCCACCACACCCACCTGAAAATATCAAGAGCGGCAGAATGTTTCTCGGATGATGTTTTACCTAAATCTATAACTGGAATGAATTAAGTTTTTAAAATGAAAACTTTATATAGAAAACATTTAATAACTTCGTAATCTATGGACAAAATATGAAATCTAATCTAAGGTCTTATACTCTAAACTGGAATGTTCTAAATTATGCCTTTTATAAATAATTAACAGTCCTTTACTATATATACAATAGTTCTTAGAATACAAACTTCGAAAATTATTGATTATTCCTTACTTCTGTAGCCAAGCCTTTAGCGCTGGGTTCTTTCTATGACTTACTAGGGTTATAGTATTTGAGTTTGTGCTTTATAGATAAGCCTTTTGCATTGTTCTTGCTCTAGACTTAACCAGGGCTATGTTTAGATTGGGTTTGTGATTCAGACTAAAATAGTTTAAATCTTAATTTTCAAATCTTATAATTTTTAAATCATATAAGGTTTTAAAAATCCAAGTTATTTTAAGAAAATTGCAAATTAAGTAAAGCTACAATAAAAGAAAATTAACCTTTGAAAGTCAATTGAGATTACAAAGTCTAAAATTATATTTTTCCTAAATATACAAACTGGTCCTTTAAAATAAGGCTTATGTTTTTTACTTGACCGATTGAGAGTGCGGGTAAGTAACCCTGTCCCTCCTTTGACTACTAAGGTTTGTAAAGCTAGGACAGGTAAAAATATTTAAATTTTAGACAGTTTAAAATATGAAGACGCTGGATCTAACTCAAAAACCAGTTTGTCTTCCCTAGAAAGCATTCTGCCAAGTCCTATACAGGAGTAAGGGAGATTGTGCAGCCACATCCCTCCATCTGTATAAGGAATAAGACCGATACGGCCTGATCAGTACAAGATTGGTATGCAGTTAAGAGATTCCTTCCCCTAAATGGGAAAGCAGTCCGAAAAAACCTGTTGCATGATTGATGGGTTAGTTTAAATTAAACTTCTCAACCTCGCCGTGGAAGGACTGAAGAAAATTTCCTGTTATAAATGCAGCTTAAAACTATTACAGTTTAAATTCTCATCACTAAGTGCTACTTTCATTCAAGATTGACATTAGGTTACCATCGACAAAACTATTATCGTGAGGAGATATGATGCTACTAAACTAACAGTCACTAGAGGACCAAGCTTGATACATGCACTTGTGAGGCGCCAATCTTGGTGAAAGAAGTTAAGAAAACTGTCTGCAGCAGGGATGCTCCGACTGGAGGAGTAACTTCTAAAACAAATTGCAGAAGACTGGCCACTAACATAAGCTGCCGAGGACTGCTGCAGGTACCAAGACATTATGTAGTACCTTTCAAAAGGGACTTTAGAGTATGAGTTACTGAATTACCCGCAATCTTGAAGGTCCACACTTCATGGATTGCCTCCATTAAAGTTAGTGGTAACTAAACGTGTGTGGTACCTTGTAAGATCCTGAACCCCTCTTACAATCTATTAGTGCTAACAGATAGGGATACTACTACACAAGGCGATCTTGAAGGCACCATGGTCATCCAGAATCCTGACATACCCTAGATCAGCAGATGCTCAGGCCAAACTGTAGAATGCACTGGGTGCTTGCAGTTTAGCCCTATGCTGAACAGGCTGATCCCTTTGGAAGGACACCGGGCAAGAAGCCTCCATTGTGCATGGATGTAGTTACCACTGCTGCACACCCACACAACCTGACCCTGGCAACAGTCTTTTACTTTCCTAGCCGACCTAGCTTTTTGACCAAGCCATAATGGTTATCACTCCAGCACTGCAAAGTCTAAAAAGTTTTGAATGCTTGAAGCATCAGAAAAGCCTATTGAATTTCCGGACTATTTAGTAACGCAAGTTAATTTCTTCTGACCACACCCAAGATAACCAAGTGTTTGCCTGCCCTCAGAATTCAGACTATGGAAGATATGGGGAAATTAAAGACCTTGCAAATGATCTTGCAGGCTCTTTCTATTGTAGCTCCCTTCGAAACAGCACTGGATGAGGATGAAATATTACGAAGCTGTCTTCTACTTCACTGCCACCTGTAAAGTCTTAGAAGTATATAGCAGCAAAGCATCCTAAGTTCCTCGGCATTGGAGCTACCCCCGAGCCAACATTGAGAATCATGCAATTCATTCATAACTCTTCAGAACCCAGTTAGCCCACTGGTTAGCTGCCAATTAAAGACAGACTATTCCCACCTATATTCTTCCCCAGAAGACTACGAGATAGATAACCGATATTGCCAAGTAAAAATACTACACTTTGGGAGTCAAACCAAGAAATTTTTGGAGGGAGACCTTTACATACTATTCCATGGCCGCAGATTGAGGGGCTGATAAGGAATAGCCTACTATGAGTCCATAGGTCCCCATATCAGCAGTCTCACACTGGTCAACCTGAAGAGGATTACTCTGAAAGCCTCACGAGCACAGAACCTTCCCTGCCTACAGTGAAGGATGGGAGCAAGAAATTGCCTTACTAGCATCTTAAGAGTTATTATATCAACCAGATCTGATAATTATCCAAGGCCAAACTAACCACACCTGACAATGGCAGCTCTAGGGATGGCCTTAACCTATTGGGGTGGGGACAGTCCTGATCAAGTTAGAAGGTCGAGCCTATGTCTTTCTCGGACCTTTCTGAGCATGTTTAAGGGCGTTCCCAAAGTAACTTATGGAGATTATTACCCTGTAACCTCACGCCCAACAACAACAAAAAATACAACAGGAGTTAAAAGGGGTCCGGTTATGCCAACAACACTGGTTGAGTACCAGTCATTAACTACAGAGAGAAAGCATGGCTAGTATTTTTCCCCTACGATCTGTGTAGGAAGATAAGCCAAATCTGACTCTTAAGATTCCTAAACTCAGAATTTTTCTTCCATTGAAAATGTGCAATAATAGCACTGATTGATGCCACCACCTGAATTCGCTCAACCGAAGTAGTCCATCATACAAGTAGACAGGGTGGAGGGTACCGAAGCTTCTCTAGGATTAATACTAGAATTCTTAGACTAGGGTAGTCAACAGAAGTAACTACATCTTGCCATTTTAACTGCTATTCAAGCTCATGAAAGTTCTCCATATTCAAAGGACGAAATGTTTGTATACGCATATGAACAAATGCTATGGCTATTTATAAAAACTACCTTTTGAACTAAAATCTTTATTACTTTAAATGAAATTTAACCAATTAAAAGTAAACATTTCTGCAATACTATGTAACGTTAATTTTAAAGTGATCTAGGTTTTAAAAAACTTATTTAAAAGAATGCTCAAGTTAAATCCAGCCATAGCGATATTAATACTTTAAAAGTAATGGTTGGTTTATATCTGAAAGGAAAAAACAGGGATTAGTTATACCTCCCATGTCCCGCCTTAAGATCTTCCAACCTTAAGGCCTTTCAACCTTAGGGTCTTTCGACCTTAACGACGGGACAATGGAAGGGGAAATACCTTCCATGCACTGCCTGAGGTTGCCTTCAACCTACAGCACAGTACATGGAAGGGGATAATCCTCCCATGCTCCACCTGCAGGTCTCTTACGACCTGCAAGTGGTTCATGGAAGGGGCCTCCGCCCCCGCGAGGGCGTTGCCCCCACAGAGGGGAGGCCAAAAAAAAATGGGAGGGGGAGAGGGAAGTAAGTGATTGGATTGTTGGGTGGTTGATTTTATGTTGGATGGGGATAAGAGTTTATGAGCTCTTATCCCCAGGAATGTTATCTTACCTAGTTTGAAATCGTTGAAATTCCTTAACTGTCTTCGGATGTTTCAAGTCTACAGATCTTGAATTTAGCGTTGTCGTCTTGAAGAGTTATTCCTTCTAATAGCAGCAAGCAAGATTATCTTTAATAATGTAGCTGTGAAGGTTTCTTCATAAGTAAATAATATCTTTACTGTTGTAGCTTTGTAGATAGATTTCTTCATGTCCTTTTGACTATAGCTTAGCTTAGATTTATTTCTTATTGGAGATGTCGCAGTTTCTGAAAGTAGTATAAATTTTACTTCCTAACCAAGCAGTTTTCACTAACATCTAAAGCCGAATATTTGGTATCCGACAAGCTTTACTTTACAGCTAATTTTATTTTGAGTACAATCCCAAACTACTTTTCAAAAACTAATATCTGACTGTAGGTACATCAAAATTCTTGAAGTATGTCAAAATAATTCTTAAAACTAATTTCATTGAGTAAAATCTCAAGACTTTCCAAAAACTAATATCTGTGATTTAGGTATATCAAAATTCTTAAAAGTATGTCAAAATTATACTTCTAATTTTATTGAGTAAAATAAGACTTTTCAAAAACTAGACTGATTATAGATAATAAAATTCTTAATTAGTCAAATTATGAAAATATTTACACTTCCATTAAAAATAAATTTTTTAATATTTTAAAACTTTAAATGCTAGCAAAATCAAACCGAATTAGAAATGGAAACAATTTAGAACTAAATAACTACACTAAGTTTATATTAAAAATTTATTCCTAGCTTAGTAACAAGAATAAAATTCTTATCTTACCAATTATATCCAAGTTTCTACTGCCGACTCGAAACATCTGAAAACAAGAACTTTAACACAACTACAAACTGTCCATTTTTAGTTACTAAAACAGCTTTTATCACAAATTACCGCTATATGAAGCTAATGATAGCTAACCCTTTTGAGTTTAAAAGCTGCCAAACAATGTCACTAATATCTGGAATCTAAGTTTACAAGAGAATTGAGCCAAATGTCTAAGAAAAGTATTTAATGACTTATTGAAAACTTTGCTAAGATTATATGAAGAAATTTGCTAACTATATACAAATGAAATTCAAAGTAATTGATAAAAACCAAAATAAAGGCAAACTAACCAAAAAATTATTAAAAAATCAAAATATTTTTTAAAAAGTTATAAAAGATTACAAATAAAACTAAATAAAACAAACTAAAGAAATTAAAATAAACCAAACAATAAAAATAAAAATAAAATAAAACTAATATAAAACTAAATAAAACAAACTAAAGAAATTAAAATAAACCAAACAATAAAAATAAAAATAAAATAAAACTAAAATAAAACTAAAATAACTAGACAAAACTAAACTAAATTTTTTTTTAACTAAAAAAAAAATTAAACTAAAAAAAATGAATGAACTAAAAAAAATAAAAAAAATTGAATGATAAAAATGAATAAAAACACTAAAAAATAAACTAAAACACTAAAAAAAACAAAGTAAAAATAAACTAAAAGAACTAAAAGTTAAATAAAAATGACCTAAAAATAACTAAACTAAACGAGAAAAAAATAAGAAAAAATAAAAAGCAAAAAAAAAATTAAAGACTTTAAATCAGAAAATTAGAAAATGTTAAAGATTTAACAGAAAATAAAACTGAAAAACAAAAACTAAAACAAGTTTCAAAACACTAAACAAAAAATAACACCTGGAATTATAGATAAAAAGTTAACTGCAAAACTTAATGATGAAATATAAGCATCAAAATGAAAGAATGAGGCGTTTAAAGTTATTAAACTGGTAAAATATCTTAAATCGAAGCTTTCACGTCACTAAAAATCTGAAAACTAAAAGATTAACATTTAAAAGCAAAGAATGATAAAATATAATCAATGAAAGAATGAGGCACTTAAAAGTTATTAAACCAACTAGTAAAATGCAGTCTTAAAAATAAGTTTTCAAGTTACTAAAAATCAGAAAAAGAAAAATTTTAAAAACCAATTAAAAAGAAAAATATGGGAAACTCAATACTGCGAGCTCCCTATCAACATCCCTCTTGGTTGATGATTGCCCAAAACTTACGACACACTCAACTGCTAGTTTTAATACTCTCAAAACCTGCTTCTCCACAACCACGCGCTCTCCTTGGCCGGAGTGTAAACTGGTCAGCGAACAGTTTTACATTAGAAGTTACTTCTTGATGACGACATTCCTATTCGGCGTTTTCTGCCAAGGACGATGTACACAGGAACTTTAACTGACAAAAAGAGGAATCATGATTTTTTTTTTCTTTTTGCCAAAATATCTTATTTAAAAAATAAATCTACAGCTGCAAAACATATCAATATAACTGTCAAACTACGTTAGCTTCTTTTATTACACATGAGGTAATTCTCCACGATTTTAGTTGCTCATTTCATTATTCAAACGTCTAAATTCTGATTATATTTTAGAATGTTTTTTTTTTGGGGGGGGGGGGCGGGGGGGGGGGGGACGGGGGGGGGGGGGGGCTTGATATAAAAATTATCAGCAATTTATTACAAAATTATTATCGAATTACTTCAGATCATTTCATTCTTCAAACATTTAATTTGTGATTGAATTTTAGAATGAGTTTTTTTTTTTTTTTTTTTTTTTTTTTTTTTTTTTTTTTTTTTTTTTTTTTTTGCTTGATATAAAAATTATCAGTAATTTATTACGAAATTCTTAACCAATTGCTTCAAATCATTTCATTCTTCAAACATTTAATTTGTGATTAAATTTTAGAATGTGTGTTTTTTCTTTTTTTTTTTTTTTTTGCTTGATATAAAAATTGTCAGCAATTTATTACGAAATTATTATGGAATTACATCAGATTCTAATGAACATTTTGAAATAAATTGATGTCATGTTTGCCTCAGATGTTAATCTATTGTTAAATTCTTCTCACAAATTTAAAGTAATATACTAAAGTACATGTACACGCAACGCATACATAGTTGCAGTATGTAACACATCAGACAATATCACAAATAACTTGAACATAATATAACTATGTATAACTATAACTATATTAACTATATCGATAACTATTTCGAACTATTGTTCTCTAGTCTTAGGTAGTGCCATAGCCTCTGCACCATGGTCTTCCACTGTCTTGGATTAGAGTTCTCTTGCTTGAGACTACACCCGGGTACACTATTATATCTTATTTCGCTTCCTCTTGTTTTATTAAAGTTTTCTTTAGTTTATGTAGAAAATAATTATTTCAATGTTGTTACTATTCTTCAAATATTCTATTTTTCCTTGTTTCCTTTCCTCACTGGGTTATTTTCCTGCTGGGGCCCCTGGGCGTATAGCATATCGTGCTTTTCCAACTAGGGTTATAACTTAGCAAGTAATAATAATAATAATAATAATAATAATAATAATAATAATAATAATAATAATAATGATAATAATAATAATAATAATATGTTCACTTATATTAGAATATTTCCGAGATGCAAAGAATATGACATACTTTTCCCTTCACTTAATTAGCAAAAACTGTTTTTACTACATCTGAACATCATTAAAAAGCTAAAATAAAAAAAAAATTAGTTTGGAAAATATTTTTGATGATTCTCTAATTTGTCTTTTTTCATCTTGAAAAGAAAGCTCAAAGATGTACCTCAAATAAAATTTTATATAGAAAAATTTTATAAAAATCTAAATTGTATTCCATTGTACGTGTGCCTTGGAAAAAATATATTATTCAATGGTTTTCCCTCAGCTTCATAACATCAAAAATATCTTTATTTAAAAAAAAAAGTATCTTTATAAAGAAATACTTATATTTATTCAAATAAAGTTTTCGGAGGAAGAACTCTTGGAAATCTCATCCAACACATCTATGAACACGTAAGACTGCTCTCTCTCTCTCTCTCTCTCTCTCTCTCTCTCTCTCTCTCTCTCTCTCTCTCTCTCTCTCTCTCTCTCCATTATTCGCATAATTTCAAAGAACATTTGATTGGAACAATAACCTTTATAACAAATAAAATATTGTAAAAGTACAATATAAATTACTCTCTCTCTCTCTCTCTCTCTCTCTCTCTCTCTCTCTCTCTCTCTCTCTCTCTCTCTCTCTCTCTCTCTCTCTCTCATTATTCACATAATTTTAAATAACCTCTATAACAAATAAAATATTGTAAAAGTACAATATAAATTACTCTCTCTCTCTCTCTCTCTCTCTCTCTCTCTCTCTCTCTCTCTCTCTCTCTCTCTCTCTCTCTCTCTCTCTCTCTCCATTATTCACTTAATTTCAAAGAACATTTGATTAGAACAATAACCACTATAACAAATATAATACTGTAAAAGTACAATATAAATTACTCTCTCTCTCTCTCTCTCTCTCTCTCTCTCTCTCTCTCTCTCTCTCTCTCTCTCCTCTCTCTCTCTCTCTCTCTCTCTCTCTCTCTCTGTCATTTCAATAATTTTAAAAAAGTATAGTTTAGAACCATAACAGAAATACTGTCGAGAGTTCAGTATGAGTTATTCTCTCTCTCTCTCTCTCTCTCTCTCTCTCTCTCTCTCTCTCTCTCTCTCTCTCTCTCTCTCTCTCTCTCTCTCCAATTTTCATTTTCAGGAGGACATTTTCCATTAAAATATAGAATAGTAAAGATTTGAACAGACAAAAAAATCCCGAAAGAAAATTTTGAAAAGTTAAAGAAAATATGAATGAAAATCTTGTAAATGTGAATGACTTCTAAAAATATAAATACGAATGTAGTCACATGGTACAGTTATGTAATGACAATTATTGTTTTGTGTTTTTATTAAATAACATAATAACGTATATTAAAACAAGAGGTAGAGAAACGGAAAAAAAAACTTGAATAAAAGATGGCAAACAATATGGATAAATACAAGCAATTATTGGTGTACATTTCTACAAAATAATATTAAAACATATTAAAAACAAGGTAGTGGTATCGAAGATTTAAAAGAAGACGAATTAATAAAACAAAGGCAAGAAATAGAAAAATAAAGAACTATGGTACAAGCGAATAACAGATCGTACAAATATGCACAGGCGATTAGTGGTGTATATTTCAACTAAATAGCATAGAAACGTAAATTGATGATAATATTGCATTGGCAAGGATGTAAAAAAAGACTAATCATTAGAAAACAAGAGGTAGAAAAACAATAAGAATATTTGAAGGAAACCAATAAGAAAGAATAAAATTTCTTGTCAATTAAACAGTCTTCCAAAGTGTCAGGAACTAGGTCACACCAAAAGGCGATCGTACAAATATGTACAGGTGATTATTAGTGTATATTTCTACTAAATAGCATATAAACGTATATTGAACATAATATTGCATTGTCAAGGATGTAAAAAAGACTAATCTATGGAAGACAAAAGGTAGAAAAACTATAAAATGAAAACTTGAAGGAAACCAATAAGAAAGAATATAATTTCTTGTTAATTAAACAGTCCTCCAAAGCGTCATGAACTAGGTCACACCAACAAGCGAATGTACAAACGATTCTTGGTATATATTTCTATTATGAGGGTAAGAATGCATTATCAAGAATGTAAAAAAAGACTAATTAAAGAAGACAATAGGTAGAAAAACTAAAATAAAAACGAAGACAACCAATAAGAAAGAATCTAATTTCGCGTCAATTAAATAGTCCTCCAAAGTGTCAGGAACTAGGTCACACCAACAAGCGAATGTACAGGCGATTATTGGTATATATTTCTATTAAACAGCATAGAAACGTACATTGAGGATAAAATTGTATTATCAAGAATGAAAAAACCTAATCTATAGAAGACATAAGGTATAGAAATTATAAAATTATTTGAAGTAAACCAATAAGAAAGAATCAAATTTCTTGTCAATTAAACAGTCTTCCAGTGTCAGGAACTAGGTCTCGCCAATATGAAAGAATCTAATTTCTTGTTAATTAAACAGTCCTCCAAAAGTGTCATGAACTAGGTCTCGCCAATATGAAAGAATCTAATTTCGTGTCAAGTAAGCAGTCTTCCAAAGTGTCATGAACTAGTTCACACTAATAAGAAAGAATCTAACTTCTTATCAATTAAACAGTCCTCCAAAGTGTCATGAACTAGGTCACGCCAATAAGGAAGAATCTAACTTCTTATCAATTAAACAGTCCTCCAAAGTGTCAGGAACTAGGTCACGCCAATAAGGAAGAATCTAACTTCTTATCAATTAAACAGTCCTCCAAAGTGTCATGAACTAGGTCACACCAATAAGAAAGAATCTAACTTCTTATCAATTAAACAGTCCTCCAAAGTGTCAGGAACTAGGTCACGCCAATAAGGAAGAATCTAACTTCTTATCAATTAAACAGTCCTCCAAAGTGTCATGAACTAGGTCACACCAATAAGAAAGAATCTAACTTCTTATCAATTAAACAGTCCTCCAAAGTGTCAGGAACTAGGTCACGCCAATAAGGAAGAATCTAACTTCTTATCAATTAAACAGTCCTCCAAAGTGTCATGAACTAGTTCACACCAATAAGAAAGAATCTAATTTCGTGCCAAGTAAACAGTCCTCCAAAGTGTCATGAACTAGGTCACACCAATAAGAAAGAATCTAACTTCTTATCAATTAAACAGTCCTCCAAAGTGTCATGAACTAGGTCACACCAATAAGAAAGAATCTAACTTCTTATCAATTAAACAGTCCTCCAAAGTGTCATGAACTAGGTCTCGCCAATAAGAAAGAATCTAACTTCTTATCAATTAAACAGTCCTCCAAAGTGTCATGAACTAGGTCACACCAATAAGAAAGAATCTAACTTCTTATCAATTAAACAGTCCTCCAAAGTGTCATGAACTAGGTCACACCAATAAGAAAGAATCTAACTTCTTATCAATTAAACAGTCCTCCAAAGTGTCATGAACTAGTTCACACCAATAAGAAAGAATCTAATTTCGAGTCAAGTAAACAGTCCTCCAAAGTGTTGTGACGAAGGAGGGAGAAGGTTGTGACTCAAAGGCAGGAAGCAATCAACTGAGTACTATATTAAAGAACACTCTCCTTTAAATACAAAACCTCAAGGCAACAGGAAAATACATGTTCGAGGAAATGACAATGTTACAGAGGAAAACAGCAGACATGAATTTTCATGTTCGTTTTAGTGGAGAGAAGAGCGAAGATACAAGAATAATATATACAAAAGGAATTATGTACAATTGTGTGACACACGGTTGGTACATGGCTCCCCCTCTAAAAATGACATACTGAACATGTTAAATAGGTGCCCTGAATCTGGAGAGGTAGTAGTAAAAACTGCGCCGATTAGCGGCAGAGAGAGGCTGTAGAAGTCGTTGGTTGGGGCGCGAGCCAGTGGTGGATGATGGGTGGCGTTGTTGCCGCTCCGGCTCGTCACGGGGTAGGCGTGTGTGTCCTACGGCATTCATAGGCGTGTATGTCCTACGGCATTCACGTCAGCTTCGGTTGAAGTTGAATAGGTGTCCTCTTCGTCACGAGTGGAGGCATTGATGGAGGTTTTGATGATCATGAAGTTGCTGTCCATAAGGGCACGAAGTAGGTTCACCTCACGAGGAGAGCCGTCCGCGGCAGGTTGCAGGCGAGTGATACTGGTCATTTTCCCCGAGGGTGAGCGAAGCCCTTTGGTCCCCCAACGGTTGTTGAGAGAGCTGAAAAAGCATTGCTATACGGGCGGCTGGCGACGGCGAGTACTGCTGCAGAAGGTATGCGTTGACGGCGTCATAGTA
>NC_090763.1:9531912-9544412 GCF_036898095.1 Palaemon carinicauda
TGAGTCGAAAATACGTTTAGTGTAAGTAAATGAAACCACTATTACATTCTGGCAAAACCTTAGAGATTTTTTTTTATTGACAAATCATTAAAAAAGACTGCATAGTCTCAGAACTACGTAATTTTCCAAAATATTGTCATGAAATTAAGATATGCCCCTTTGCCAATAATGTATCCTCTATTCTGCTGGCGAAAAAATACACGCGCAGATAGCAAGAGCACAAAAGGAATCCTTAAGCTAACACCTTGACTGTAAACTATCATTGTGTAAATACTAGGAGTTCTATGTTAATGAAATTACTTAGCTTGGCGACCATGCTGACTTCTTGCGCTTCTATATTAAAGGATTTTTCTGCCTGTATCAAATGAATAGGCCCCAAATGTATAATCGTAATTTGCATGGGCATAACGAATGATTTGCAAGACTTAGTATTCCTAAATGTCATAGGTGGAAATTTCAACAAGATTTTTCCATCCCTTGAATTCTTTTTTTTTTTTTTTGGGGGGGGGGTAATGCTCATCACACCGTTTCTTGAAATTTTACCATTGTTTTATGAAAATATCACCTGTTTGGATTTTCCTCCAAAATGCCACGATAGTTTTAAATATGTCGGTTCTTTTGTCATGGATTGCTACTTAAATCGTTAAGCTCGTTCTGGACTACCTATTCCACCAAGTTATCCGCCTGACCATCAGCAACAATGAAGCAGAGTTTACCTGTGAGGATTGAGACAGTAAGGAACCAAGATTCCATACAACACCGTTTCAGCTCAGTGGTAAGTAGGCTAGAGCTTGAATTTTCAATTCTGTTCAAAGAATTATTTATTTTATGAAATATTACCATAATTTTTGACATGTTATTTAGATTGCCTTTTTAAAGTTATGAAATGCTTTATTTCCATACATACCTCCAGCAATCATAGATTTATTCCATTTTACTCTTGCATTTTGTATATGTCGTTAATCTAGTTTCAGTTATCATTGCTGCGCCAAGGGCAAACTCTCCTGAAGTCTTAACTAATCGTGCAAGGATTATTGCCTTATGGGAATGTAATTTGCCCATCAATGTAATTTGTCAACGTACTGGATTTCATCGCTCTACCATCCATAAATGAATTAAACGAGTCCGTATTGGAAGACCAAAAGCGACCACTCCTCAAGAAGACGAAGCCATTATAGCAGCGTCGCAAGCAAGTCCATTTACTTCGGCCGTTCAAATAACGAGAGATCCTTCAACTTTGTTGCAGTACCCATACAACAAGACGCCGTCTCCATTCACGTAACATTCAGTGTTACGTGCCAGCAAGGAAGGAATATAGAATGGGATTTGCCCTACAGTATTCAGTGGAGGATGCCACATTTTGGCAGAGTTTAATTTTCACTGATGAGAAATGTTTTTCATCAGTGAAACAGGTATGGTTTTCAGATGTAAACCCTACTTGGGAACCCTCCCGTATCTGAATTTTAGTTCCTCGTACTAGTTAACCCTTCAGGGAGATTATAAAATGTTCCTTACTTCACTCAAAGTTCAAGATATGCATCCTTTAATCAACCATTCAAGAACTCTATATATAGTTTGCGTTCCATGAAGACTACCAAGATTTTTTAAGTTATAAACTGTGTACTTAGATCATGTTTTTGCAAAGCTGACTATTTATACATTGTATGATAGTAAGCAATATAACTTTTCTCTTAAAATTTCAATTTAAATGCTTTTATGACGTGTCAACATGCAACGTAATTTTATATATTCTATTTTTTTATTAAAGGTAGGAATAAGTCCAATATGAATTTTGTTAACTCCATAGACTATGCAATATATTGAAAGGATTTTAGAAACTTCAACTTCGTCATAAACAACTTTTTTTTTCATATTTCCTGTAACCCTTCCAAACATAACAGACAAAATTGTTTAAATGTCTTATTATTTCTAATTACGTATGAAACAGGGGAACAGGTATTGCTGGAGGGTCCGTAACTCTCGCTATGACAAAGACAATATTGTAGAGACCAGAAGTGGTCGAGTTACCACAGCCTTGTGGGGCTGGATGTGGGCGTTTGGACCGGGTGAGTTACTTCAGATTGATGGGCGCTTAACGAGCGAGAAATATATATCTATACTTGAAGCCCTCGTTCGGAGTGTTCGAGCAATGGCCATACCAGCTCCCCAAACTATCAAGGTATTATTTAAGAAGGGAAAGGGGGAAGAAAAGGGAGAAAACACTTTAAGGGTAAGGATAGGGAAAGAATAGAAAAATTTGAAATTGGAAATTCACATTTCATGTATACATTTCTTGAGAGGCTCTCCTATGCTGATGTTTTTGATTAATTTATTTTGTTTGTTTTGCTCTTTCAAGCCATAACGGCAGAGAGGACAAGCACAAAGGACAGGCTTTGGACACTATAATCTCACCCCTTATAGCAACTTAATTTCTTAATTATTCATTAACATTATTTTTTTCAGATTGATTGTTTATCAAAAACTTTTAATCTGATTTCTTCCAGGTTGTCCAGGACAGAAGCCCTATACATACTAGTATGAGGGTGAGAGAATGGTGTCGTCTGCATCCCGAGGTTGAGTTTTTGGACTGGCCGACTAAAGGATGCGACATTAACCCCATAGAAAACTTATGAGGTATCATGGTTCAGGAGTGGGACATCAGACAAGAGCCAACAAAGGAAGCAGTAGAAGCCCATGCAGTCGAGGTTTGGGAAGGCATTCGCCGTCGACCGAACATATGTTTCAATCTTGTAGAGTCTATGCCAAGGATGCTCAATAATGTCATTGATGTAAACGGGGGTTGGACAAAATATTAAAGTGAAAGTATGTTAAAACAAAATTTTTGACTGTCCCTTTTTATCACTGAATCACGCAGCCGAGTGATTTTTTTTTTTTTTTTTTTTTGAGTCTTATGTTTTTCTTACTTTAGTTTTTATTTTCTAAGCTTCTTCCTCACTCCCTTGACTGATTGGGTTAGCTCTTCATCCTTTTACAAGTGTGATCCTTTCAATAATTATTTATTAATTTATTCGTTAAAAATTCTCATTTTCAACCAAGAGATGACCTTCCCGCTCAAGAGCCTGGCTTCGGCCGTCAATATTAGCAACTGGCTTCTTGCTATCACCTCAGAAAAGAAATCTAGCCCGAGCGGGGCCGCATGAAACGCCTTCATTTGATAATTCTAACCTGGAACTGTTCGACATTTGTGTGAACCAAATACAAGGTATTCTTCAGCTGGATTCAGAAATAAGTCATTTAAAGCACTGTATTTCATTTACCTGCATATAATATACTCCATCTTTAAAATCTGCACCGAAAAAAAAAACCACGATGAATTGTAAATCGTGGTTCCGCGAATTAAAAGTCTTCTTCAGCTTTATTTCTGTAATTTCTATCTATAACTTGAAATTATTCCAGTTTATGAATATCTTCATGATAACATTATAAATAATGTTGGTTGGCATTAAATTAAAGAGCATTTTCGCAATGATCATATTAATTGGCAAAAACCTGTGGTAAGAAATCTAAAGGACATGATGTAAGTAACTTAAAGAACGTTTCGCTGGGAAAATTTAGGTATAAGTAATAATTCTACCAAATAACCACGTTAGGGCATCATTAAATTGTCAAGCGACTTTAAAGCTCTTGTGATAAGGATTGAATTAGCAAAGTAGCAAAGATTTTACTGCCTATGTATAAGATTTATATACAAATGATAATGCTAACTGTTCTTGAGCAAGAACATCGACAATAATACGGCAAAGCGTATGCAAAAGAAAATGTATGAAAATAGAAGAATAATTGGTCTAGGATCTAAATATTGAGATGACACAGCCCGATTAATATAACTGACTTGCGAAGTATTTTACAGTAGAGGATCGTAATGTTTTACAAAATACTGTGATTCATGGATATCGACAGTATGACTAAAGTCCTTAGCAATAACTATAGCATTTAAAGAAATACTGATGTAGTCTGTTGGAAGCATGATACCGTTTTCATTAGAAAAATTGCATAATCATGCAATACGAAATGAGTTTAAATGGTGAAGTATTATATATTTAAAAGTAAACTGAAAAAAAAATCGATTCTCTCTCTCTCTCTCTCTCTCTCTCTCTCTCTCTCTCTCTCTCTCTCTCTCTCTCTCTCTCTCTCTCAATGACTTGGGGACTGATATAATTTTCTCTCAATGACTTGGGGACTGATATAATTTAATTTATTAAGTGTATTCCTTATAAATATTATAGAGCATCGAACTATACATGAAACTAAAGAAATATTGACTTGAATGAGACTCCTGTCGAAATGATCTGATAGGGTATTGGTTAACAGAAGTTGTATACCTATGTAACTTCATTAATTTCTACTTGCTTATTGGGAAATATATATATATATATATATATATATATATATATATATATATATATATATATATATATATATATATATATGACGCCCACATATTTGTGTGTTGTATGTTTTATTGTAGATAGTCGAGTTGTCAAATGATACTATAGTAAGAAATATGGCAACTAGATTTGTAAGCTTTGTATTCATCTGCTGAGGTTGAAGAAAGCTCCGCCCATTTCCTCGAAGTAGTAAGAAGAGAAAGCCTTTATATATTTTGTCACGGGGACACTAGAGACATCTGACGGAAGATTTCCCCTGAGTGTCTTCGGACTTTTAATTCTAACTGTACTTCATCCTAAAACAACGCCAATCATTACGCTTGGTGTTATGTAATAGTCAAATCACGTCGTTATAACAGTTCTCTGGTAGTTGAACTTGTTCATCCACTTAGTAAGACCACGGCTCACCCCTTATCTTTCCTGTAATTATCCTGGAAACTGGACTGATCCAGTATCTTTGTCCGGTCTGGAATAACGTATTTCGTTCTCCTGGAATCATGCGAGGATATTCATTATAATTAATACCGTCAGAATCACCGTTATTATTATTACTTTTATTATTATTGTTAATATATTACTGATATTACATTTCGAAGGAAGTAAATTACTGTGGAATTAATCATTTCACTCAACTTCAGAGATTAATTTATTAATATTATAATAATTATTATCATTCTTGCTTACATTACTATTACCATTACTATTATTCTTATCATCAATGCCTTTAGCTATATTTATAAGATGAACATCTACATATATACATCTTTACCAAAATGGTATTTAATACCGAATTCTACCTTCGGTAATGTATATCCACTGGAAATTCATTTATGATAAATGCTTCTGGCTGGGCAAGAATGTTAGTGATACATATTCACACATATATATATATATATATATATATATATATATATATATATATATATATATACATATGTGTGTGAATGTGTTTGTATACATAATCATCAGGATCAAATATTGAACCAAGTTTTGCAGGTGCTAAGGAAAGGCTCTATAGTCAAATCTTTTTAGTGAGGCAGAATTGCACCGACTCGCAGGGGTGCCCTTTTAGCTCGGAAAAGTTTCCTGATCGCTGATTGGTTGAACAAGATAATTCTAACCAATCAGCGATCAGGAAAATTTTCCGAGTCGGTGCAAATGCGTCTCATTGAAAAAAATTGAGTATAGCAGATCTGATACTGCAGTCTCCCAGGAGGTAACTCATCATCATTATCATTTCCTCCTACGCCTATTGACGCAAAGGGCCTCTGTTAGATTTCGCCAATCATCTCTATCTTAAGCTTTTAACTCATTACTTCTCCCATTCATCATCTCTTACTTCGCGCTTCATAGTCCTCAGCCATGTAGGCCTGGGTCTTCCAACTCTTCTGGTGCCTTGTGGAGCCCAGCTGAACGTTTGGTGAACTATACTAATTTTTTTTTATGAGGCGCATTTGCACTGACTCGCAGCGGTGCCCTTTTAGCTCGGAAAAGTTTCCTGCTATCTGATTGGTTAGAATTATCTCGTCCAACCAATCAGTGAGCAGGAAACTTTTCCGAGCTAAAAGGGCACCCATCCGAGTCGGTGTAAATCTGCCTCGCTAAAACGAATCGACTATAATCTCCCGGGATGTAACTATAGGACTCTAATTGAGAAGAAATTATCTCATGCAATATAATGGATAATCCTGTGTTCCATCGATCATGCCGGATTCGGGCCTTTAATTGACAATTTAGAGGAAAGCATTGCATTCGAAATCAAATAACCAGCGCTCGTGTTTGAATTTCAATCACAGCATTCAAAATCAAATAGCCAGCGTTGCTGTTTCCATGAAAATTTTACAATGTAATGGAAATAATAATTGTTCTTGTTTCAACAGTAGGCGCACATCCCTTTCATAAACGGTTTTCATATATTAATGGATTCTGTACTTGAAGTCGTAGAATGTAAATAACAGCACAAAATTACTGTGTACAAAGTTATGAGTATGTAAAGGAAGGCAAGGCATGTGTGATTTACGTTTATAGACAGAAAGCAATAATGCTTTGAATTTCAAGTGTCAGGTTTTCATCTATAAAACTTTTGACAGTGGCTCTTATTATTATTATTATTATTATTATTATTATTAGTATTATTATTATTATTATTATTATTATCATTTGCTAAGCTACAACCCTAGTTGGAAAAGCAGGATGCTATAAACCCAGGGGCTCCAACAGGGAAAATAGCTCAGTGAGGAAAGGAAACGAAGAAGAATAAGATCTTTTAAGAAGAGCAACAACATTAAAATAAATATCTCCTATATAAACTATAAAAACTTTAACAAAATATTATTATTATTATTACTATTATTATTATTATTATTATTATTATTATTATTAGCTAGGCTACAAGCCTAGTTGGAAAAGCAAGATGCTATAAGCCCAAGTGCTCCGGTAAGGAAAAAAAGTCCGGTAAGAAAAGAAAATAAGGAAATAAAGGATATGAGAAAAAAATTCACAATAAAATATTTCAAAAACAGTAACAACATCCAAAAAGATATGTCATTTATAGAATATAAAAAGATTTATGATAGACCAGAAGTCTGCTACTTTACGTAATAATTAATTGAAATAACGTGAAAGCAGATTCTTTTATTAATAAATATTTACTTAAATTCAATGCAAAACTAGATTTGACCTTAAGCCAATAGATCTCCATGTGGTTTAAAATCTGCCTTTTGTAAAATTTATTCTTTCATTGTTTAGAGTTCTCTTGCTTGAGGGTACACTTAGGCATGCTGTTCTATCTTATTTCTCTTTCTCTTGTTTATTTTGAAGTTTTTATAGTTTATATATAAAAGACGTAATCTAATGTTGTTGCTGTTCCTAAAATATTTTATTTTGATTATTTATTACCTCTCGTAGATTGTGTTTCCTTATTTCCTTTCCTCACTGGGCTATTTTTCCCTGTTGGAGCCCTTGGGCTTATAGCATCTTGCTTTTCCAATTAGGGTTGTAGCTTGGTTTTTTATATTAAGCCAATAGATCTCCATGTTTTTTAAAACCTCCCTTTTGTAAAATTCATCGTTTCTTCGTTTATCATAAACCAATTAATTGTATCATCTCATAAATTTGAAGCTCTCCAAGTGTATTGAAAACTCTTAACTATTGAATATCTTAACTTCATTTCTTAAAAGGGTAAATAATTTCCCATTAAGTATGACTCTCACTCTGGCCAACAGATGGCACTTTTTTTTTTTTTTTTTTTTTTTGCTCAAAAACTTTGCGATCCTTGTTTTCTAACTATAGTCCAGTGTCTTTGTTATTCATGATTTTCCTTTAATATTTACCTTGAAGCTGGTTTTTGGAGTAAATTTAGTTAAGAGTTAACCTGATCTCGAAGAACATCTTGTGACAGTCATATCCTCGTGGTTACATTGTGGTATTCTTACGTGTTTGGTCAGAGTTGGTGTCCTGCATGTGTACGTTCTGCTATCTACGAAACCTCTGACGTCATGAATCTGATTTGATTATCTTCATAAGTCCTTTTAAGTCTCTTTCGGGACTTCTATCTGCGTTGAGTACAACGTTGATTTACTTCATTATATGCATAATTTAAAGATGGGTTTTCACTTAGACTACAGGAGTAATCTCCTTCGCCCGTGTCTCATTAAGATGTAAGCTCTTAACAGTGAAGCATGCCTTCATGCAGGAATCCTGTGTAGACTTTAATTGCCGGTTTCGTATCCTGTGGGTGTATCTCCATTCTGAATGGATACTGAATGTAACTATCTAATAAATAATTAATATTTCGTATTCATCTGTTTTGGGTGTACCTTAAATATTGGATAGAAACTAAAATGTCTTAACTTATTACTAGGTCTTGCATAATTACATAATATATTTGTTATATCTTTCATACAATTTAAGCCTTTGGGTCTATAGTTAATGTATTTTACTTAAAGCTTACGTTCAATAAGTCTTGTTTTAACTGTACCTTAACTAATTACTAGAACTACACCCAGTGAACCTTAACTTTATCTATAACTTTATGCAAATCATGCCTAATTTCCCTTTGACCTATTGTAGGTCTTTGTACAACATACTGGCGTGATTTGAGATTTGTTTGTAATTCTGTATCAAATAAAATATATCTAGTTAAAATTTCTACTCTTAACCTTCCGTTTTCTTGATAATAGATTTATTTAAGTGGCTTAAGCAATATTTCCCTGTCCTGACTGACAAACTATTTTATTTTAAATATAATTGGCTTTAATTACGAGAAAATTCGTTATGCGACTGAGTAAGGCTTGCTAACGAGTGCATTAAGCATCGCTGAGGTAGTCTTTAGTCTTATACTTATTTTTTTATATAAATAAGATAGTAAAAGGAAATTTAACATTATCCAATAGCTGTAAATACAAAGCGAATAGATTCTTTTTCTCAACACCCCACTGGGTATATCAAGCTTGGATTAATTTCCTTCAAACTTATTGTCATACCCTACTTACAACTAAGCCTAGTTTGAAATTGGTTCCAGTTGTATTGGGTAAAGATTTTTTTTAAACTAGAATAAACTAACATTGCTTGGTAATTAACGTTGCGAATATTTTTCAATGCAGCGTACTTTAACCATTCGCTCAATCCTAAACATTAAGAATTCGTCCGTGGGTCATACCCAGCATTACTATAAAGTTTGGTCAAAATCGGTATATTAGTTAATGGTTTTCTCATCTAGCTTCATTGGTAGAACATACTTCTGATTACCTTTAACTTTTATTTAAAATTGACTACTTCCACCATATGAGGATTTAATATGGATTACCAGGAGTCTCCATATGGGGATTTAATATGGGTTACCAGGTCCCGCTATATGAGGATTTAATATGGAATACTAGGCACAGTCGTATATAAAGATTTGAATATGGAATATCAGGTCCCGCCATATGAGGATATAGAGAGGATTTAATAGGGATTATCAGGTCGCTCCATAGGAGGTTAGGGAGGATTTAATATGGATTGCCAGATCCCTCCATATGAGTATTTAAAAAATATTTAATATGGATTACAGGTCCTTCCATATGAGGATTTAGAAATAATTTGGATTCCCAGGTCCCTCCATATGAGGATTTAAGGAGGATTTATGAATTACCAGGTCCCTCCTTATGAGGATTTAGAGGATTTAATATGGATTACCAGGTCCTCCATATGTGGATTTAAGGATTTAATGTATTACCAGGTCCCTCCGTAGGAAGATTTAATGAGTATTTAATATGTATTACCAGGTCTCCCATATGAGTATTTAATAGGGATTACCAGGTCGCTCTGGGACTAAGTTCACTTCCTACTTTTCGGACACACCCGAAATGTAATACGGTAATGATTCAGGACATATAATTATGCCATGGATGTGGAGCCTTGGTCGAGTGTGTGAATGTTATATATGTTTGTTGCCAGATCCCTGCCTGTAATTATCCAGTTTCTGACGTCATCAACGCTCTGACGTCATCAACGTTCTGACGTCATCAATGCTTCCTTCTACCTATTCTATAGTAGCGCTGTTCACCAGTCGACTTTTCGAGCATGCTTGATCTTGTGCACAGGGCTTGTAAGGTAATGGGATTTAGTGTGCAATGGTGTCCAGTGGTGGGATTCTTAGTTAAATTTTTTAGTTGGTCATTTATGAAGTAGAAAAACTATTACATATTACTGTGCTTGCTCAGAATACTTAATACAAAGTCCTCAATAATATTTTACTCCTATAGTATTACAAATGAAACAAGCTGGATGCAAGATCATTACACGAGTATCTAGTTGTTAATCTTAAGGATAAACTGAATATAGTAAAACTTAATTTCATTATCGAGCGTGTTTCATGTAGTAACCGTATGAGAGAGAGAGAGAGCGCAGACTTAAAAGACCGTCCAGAGAAAGCAAATATTCTCCATTATAGTTATCTCAAAATGCTTCGAAGTGGGCTTCAAATAAGATAAAATATGAAGCCTGATATGGCAACAAGAGTGATACCACATCCAACTGTCCATACAATATGTTTACATGTTCGCTGACATAGAGTATCGAAGAGTCTCTCAGAAGCAACTCCGAAAACTCTGTTCATTGTTATCTGGTAACTATGTTGGATAGATAAGTGGGTGTTGAAGGGAAACAGCCGTTCAAAACACACTTCGGAAACTACATTTCAGTTTCTAGTGAGTTTTAAATTTTTTGCCATAAGTTTATTGCTGCGCTAGATAAGGGAGACTCAGTTACTGAATATGCGACATTTCATGTGGTGAAGTTTCATAACCAGTGTTTAAAACCTAGATATTCTCTCTCTCTCTCTCTCTCTCTCTCTCTCTCTCTCTCTCTCTCTCTCTCTCTCTCTCTCTCTCTTTTTTAGTTTAATCTATCTCTTTTCCTATTTTTTATTTTTCTTTCTTACTTTCTTTTCCTATTCTCTCTCTTCATGTCTATGTCTATGTCTATGTCTGTGTCTCTCTCTTCCTATTTTCTAATTTTCTCTTTCTCTTTTCATATTTTCTTTTTCTTTTTTTCCTATTCTCTCTCTCTCTCTCTCTCTCTCTCTCTCTCTCTCTCTCTCTCTCTCTCTCCTGCCGATGTGGTAACGTCCCTGGCTGGTGAACGCCAGACTGGGGTTAGAGTCCAGCTCAAACTAGTTACTTTCTTTGGTCGCCGCAACCTCACCCTCCTTGTGAGCTAAGGATGGGGGTTGTGGGGGAGCCTATAGGTCTATCTGCTGAGTCATCAGCAGCCACTGACTGGCCCTCTTTAGTCCTAGCTTGGGTGGAGAGGGGGCTTGGGCGCTGACCATATGTATATATGGTCAGTCTCTACGGCATTGTTCTGCTAGGGCATTGTCAGTAGCTTGCCTCTGCCATTCATGAGTGACCTTTAAACCTAACAAGTTAATGAACACTAAACTAAACGAAATGATAATGTAACTGCATACACCACCAGTTATAGGAAAATCATTTTTTTTTGTTTTTTTTTTTTTTTCTTAACCTTGGGAGCATTGGTTCATCCACCATTGAAAGGGAGGTTGATTCACTGAAGAACATTATTATTATTATTATTATTATTATTATTATTATTATTACTTGCTAAGCCACAACACTAGTTGTAAAACCAGGATGCTTATAAGCCCAGAGGAAATAGCCCAGTGAGGAAAGGAACTAAGGATATAAATAAACGATATGAGAAAAAAATTAACAATAAGATATTTAAAAAACAGCAATTACATCAAAACAGATATGTCATATATGAACTAAAAAAAAAAGGACTGAACTTTTGAAGTCCTACTGATTCAACTATCCGATTAGGAAGATCATTCCACAACTCGGTCATAGCTGGAATACAACTTCTAGAATAATCTGTAGTATTGAGCCTCATGATGGACAAGGCCTGACTATTAGAATTAACTGCATACCTAGTACTACGAACAGGATAGTGGTGGTAGTAGTAGTAGTAGTGGTTGTTGTTGTTGTTGTTGTAGTAGTAGTAGTAGTAGTAGTAGTAGTAGTAGTTCTAGGGCCCTCAATAGGATAGGGACATCAGTGGCTTTGAGAAGAATCAGGCAAAAATTCTCTAGAATACTGAGTAGTATTAAGCCTTATGATGGAGAAGGCCTAACTATTAGGAATAAGTTCATGCTTAGTATTACGAACAGGATAGTAGTAGTAGTAGTAGTAGTAGTAGTAGTAGTAGTAGTAGTAGTAGCAGAAGCAAAATCCTTAGTTCTAGGGACCTCAATAGGATAGGAACATCAGTGGCTTTGAGAAGAATCAGACAAAAAACTTCTAGAATACTGAGTAGTATTAAGCCTTATGATGGAGAAGGCCTGACTATTAGGAATAAGTTCATGCCTAGTATTACGAACAGGATAGTAGTAGTAGTAGTAGTAGTAGTAGTAGTAGTAGTAGTAGAAACAAAATCCTTTAATTCTAGGGACCTCAATAGGATAATGACCTCAGTGCCTTTGAGAAGAAACAGAAAAATAACGTATAAAGGTAAAAGATATTGGTAGGAAAGCGTTAACCAGAGATATGAGGTAATATCCTTTGGGCTTCATGTGCATTTACATAATATTAT
>NC_090763.1:9549412-9564412 GCF_036898095.1 Palaemon carinicauda
GCCATTGTTTTTTATTGTAAATTTGCCGGCTTTTTATTTTGGCGAGGTGAATGCCATTGTTTTTTATTGTAAATTTGCCGGCTTTTTATTTTGGCGAGGTGAATGCCATTGTTTTTTATTGTAAATTTGCCGGCTTTTTATTTTGGCGAGGTGAATGCCATTGTTTTTTTTGAGGTATGTAAATATGCTGGCTTTTTATTTTGACGAGGTGAATGCCATTATTATGAGACGATGATTGTGGTGTGTATAGATACTTGAGCTTGTTAGCTATATGTATTTATTACATATGACTAATTTTTTACTAATTTAATTCACAATTCGTACCGTTGGCTTCATTAATTCAGGTACACTTCATGGGAAGTGTCTCGGAGTTAATGAAGCCAACTGTACAGGCTAATTGTGGTGCAAATATATCCAGCAGGTGTTCATGCCCTTATAACTTTATTTTTTCTTTTTGTGAAACCATTTAATTATAATTTAACTCATCTTTGCAGGTACATTTGGTTATCGTCCCTCAACGAGCACTGGGAATAAGCCTGTGCTAACCAGTACAGGAGCTAAAACTTCAGCGTCCTAAGAAGTTGTGTGTATGCATATGCAAATTAATATTCTCCATTCACTAGTGAGGACCACTAATTCTCTAATACGAGGTGAGATCATTCGTCTATTTCTTTTATACTTATTTTAAGGTGTTTTATGGTTCCCCTGCTCTATACAGGACCAGATAATCAACCCTTAAAGATAAGAATAAAAAATTTCCTGGTCCTGTCACACAGGGAACGCTTCGGACTATAGGTCTACAAGATATGTTTCTCGTATAGGCCTACATTCTTTGGTATTTAAGAGTATTACGAAGCATATTTCGTGTTAATTAACAAAACCACATTATCGAAACACTTATAAATAACTATAGTGCTTAGAAAGTCTTCATCTTGAAAGTCTTAATATTTTCAGTCTTTCGTATGTCTAATGGAAGCTTGTAGTAGCTCGTATACACTCTTTGGTATTTAGAGTATTACAAAGCGTATTCCGTGGTAATTATGAAATCCACATTATCGAAGCACTTATAAAAACAAGAAAGTGCTTAAAGTCTTCATCTTCTTGAAAGCCTTAATATTTTCAGTCTTTCGGATGTCCAGTGGAAGCTTGTTATATTGTAGGAGTCAGACTTGGAACCCTGACATGTGCTTTTCTGTAGTTTGAAGGTTTTATTAGTTAGGCTAAAAATAAAATATTTAGTGACTATTTCCAAAGGTAAAGACTTGTAGTTTTAATTAATTTGTCAATTATCGTGCTAATAAATTGTCTTACCACTATACTTTGCTCAGTTTTCGAACGGTTAACTTTAACGTAACTTTTCATAAAAGGCCTAATATTAATTTCTTGAAACTTGAAAATGCAGTTAACTTGTTTATATATAGTAATGTTTGGAACATTTAAAGTAATTTGGTCATAAGCTATCAATTTCCCGTGGTAAAGAAATTAACGTTAGTTCCTATTTATTGTTGGCCTACTAATGGTTTTCTGTGAATTGAAGCATGGAATATATATATATATATATATATATATATATATATATATATATATATATATATATATATATATATATATATATATATATATATATATGTGTGTGTGTGTGTGTGTGTATATATATATATATGTGTATATATGCATATATATATATATATATATATGCATATATGTATATATGTATATATATATATATATATATATATATATATATATGTGTGTGTGTGTGTGTGTGTGTATGCATATATATATATATATATATATATATATATATATATATATATATATATATCGTCACATTTAATTATCTGTAAATTAAGCGTAACATCTGAAATTTAATACATTTTGATATATTTTTTTTAATCTAATGGTATAGAAAATTAAAGTGGTTCAATATTGAACTTATTTAAAATTTTAAATATTTATGTAGTATATTCATTGTTGAATTTATAGTTTAACGTCAAATAATTTGTATAGTTTTACATACCAACTTAAAAAAAATTAACTTTGCTCATACGTGTGTGTGTGCAATTGAAATCTTTGCTTCGCGTTATACTGAGCGGGAGATCGAGACCCGCTTCAGCTCGATTAGCTTCTTGTAGTGTCTGCAACCACACCATCTTTGTGAGCTAATGATGCGGGTTATGGGGGAACACTATAGGTCTATCTGTTGAGTCATCATCAGCCATTGTCTGACCCTCAGTGGTCCTAGCTTGGGTAAAGAAGCGCTTGGGTGCTGATTATATGTATATATGGTGGGTCTCTAGGGCATTGTCACTGCCCCTTGCCTTTAAACCTCAAACCAATCGTTAACAGCAAATTGCAATTAGATGTGTAATTTTAAGACTTTACCTAACGGTGGATTCTTGTAGGCCTAGTGATATTGGTGAGTTTGCTGTCAAGGTATTATGTAGATTATAAAGTACATATTTTAAAGGAATTTGTAGACTTACACATTTTAGGTTTAAGCCATATGAATTTATTTGAATTTTATTTAAAGGGGTTGTGGTGGCCGATGTTTTAACGTCCCTGACTGCTGAACACCAGACTGGGGTTTGAGTCCCGCTTAAACTTGTTAGTTTCTTTGGTCGCTGTAGCCTCTCCATCCTTGTGAGCTAAGGATGGGGTGTTTGGGGAAGCCTATAGGTCTATCTTCTGAGTCATCAGCAGCCATTGCCTGGCCCTCCTCGGTTCTAGCTTGAGTGGAGAGGGGCCTTGGATGCTGATCATATGTATGTATGGTCAGTCTCTGGGGCATTATCCTGCTTGATAGGGCAATGTCGCTGTCCCTTGCCTCTGCCATTCATGAACGGCCTTTAAACCTTAAAAGTGTTTGGTGTGATTTTGTATTTATTTTAACCAATGTGTGCATTTTTATAGTAATTTCTTGATGTTCTTACTTGAAGTATTAACTTGGTGATCGTAACCTTGTAACATTCAATATTCCTAATTGATTGCTATGGTTTCTTTCTTCTATGACTTTTTTCCGGTCCTATACTGCAGAGGAACCCTATTTTCTACAGGACTTCCTCTGTCATTTTATCTTGTTCGTTCAGTTGAAGTACAGTAGTTGCACAGTTGACATTATTCACCAATTGATACGATTCCAATAACTCACTAAATGCTAAAGTGTCAGGATTTGATGCGTCATCCATACAAAGATTGAAGTCTCCACAAATAACTAATTTATTTTTTTCTCTATGACAATCATCTCTATGATTACACCGAATTCTTTTGAGTAGATAGTGGCATTTTTGTTCTTGGAAGTTTGTAAACAGTTACAAGGGATATTTTCTTTTTTTCTTAGGGCGTAAAGTTTATTTCTGTAAATTCAAAGCTTGTTATACTAGTTCCTTTTAACATTTTGAAATTTAAGTAACTTTTAGGAATGAAGAGCCCGACACTCCCACTAGATCTACCCTCTCCCGGAATGTGATGAGTCGTGTATGTGAATTTGACGGTTGCGATAAACGGAGTTCGTGATTTCATGACTAGTCCAGACTCTCTCTCTCTCTCTCTCTCTCTCTCTCTCTCTCTCTCTCTCTCTCTCTCTCTCCTAAGAATATATTTTCTAGTGTATTGTACAATAGTGACTTACACAAAGGCCACCGTTAGCCACCGGTGGCTACTGTTACACAAAGGACTAGTTTCTTTATTAATTTGTTTACCGATATCAATTCATTCAGCTGTTAGTGTGTGAGCACTCTGAACATCTTCAATGCTAATTTATATAGAAATATCAATTGAAAATCTATTACTTATTTACTTTACTTACTTTGAGAGCTTCTCTCTTACCTAGTACTACGCGCTACTGGACTTACAAGATCAGTTTTTTTGAATACGCACTTAGGTCTAAACAAACTTTGTGGATTATATCGACTACACAATATTCTAGAAGTTTTATTCCAGCTGTGACCAAGTTGTGGAATGATCTTCCTAATCGGGTAGTTGAATCTTTTTTTTTTTTGTTATAAAGATTAAATAAAATTTTATCAATTTACATTTATATGCCTGATTATGCAATACTAAAATACAGATGTGAATTTCATTTTACAAAATTATAAATCAACTCGATACAAATGAAATAAATTAATAAAAATCATACAGTTGAATCGATTGAACTTCAAAAGTTCAAACTTGCAGCAAAGGTTTTTTTTTTATGTTGAGCAGGCTAACACAATTCTTTTTATAATATATATATATATATATATATATATATATATATATATATATATATATATATATATTAAATATATATATGAAATATCTGTTTTAATGTTTTTTTTTAATATTTCATTTTAATTGTTCATTAAATCTCATATTGTTTATTTATTTCCTTATTCCTTTCCTCACTGGTCTTTTTTCCCCTGTTGGAGCCTTTGGACTTATAGCATCTTGCTTTTCTAACTAGGGTTGTAGCTTAGCTAGTAATAATAGTAATAATGAATTCTAACCTGACAAAGTTTAATCATTGAAATTTCTTTATTCCATCATAGTAGTTGTTAGATATCAGTTTTACTATTTTGAATATAAGTTTTAGGCCTAGTATGTTGTAAAATTGTTAGACTGATGTTTTATTGTTTATTATTTACTTGAATGATTTAGATTGTAGAAGACTGGGTTTAATAGGTTTTGGTCAATACGGTACAAAATATATTTACACACGACACGCTATTATTATTATTATTATTATTATTGTTGTTGTTGTTGTTGTTGTTGTTAGCTAAACTACAACCGTAGTTGGAAAAGCAAGATGCTATAAGCCCAGGGGCACCAATAGGGAAAAATAGCCGAGTGAGGAAAAATAATGAAATAAATAACCGATATAAGAAGTGATGAATAATTAAAATAAAATATTTTAAAAACAATAACATTTAAACAGATATTTCATATATAAACTATAAGAAGATTTACATCAGCCCAAGGGCTTCAACAAGGAAAGATAGCCCAGTGATGAATAAACGATATAAGAAGTAATGAACAATTAAAATAAAACATTTTAAAAACAATAACAACATTAAAACAGATATTTCATATATAAACTATTTTGATTTGTCAAGATCATTTACTTAAATATTTATGATTTTGAACAGGCTGACATAAGTCTTTATATAGTTTATATATGACATATCTGTTTTGACGTTGTTACTGTTTTTAGAAGGATTTATTGTTAAATTGTTCTCATCATTTATTTATTTCCTTATTTCCTTTTCTCACTGGGCTATTTTACCCTATTGGAGGCCTTGGGCTTATAACATCTTGCTTCTCCAACTACGGTTGTAGCTTGGTTAATAATAATAATAATAATAATAATAATATTATTAAATCTGCATTATTATTATTATCATTATCATTATCATTATTATTATCACATTATATTAATAAAAATATCATTGCTAAAATCATCATCATCATCATCATCATTGTTATTGTTATTGTTATTTTTGTTATAGTTTATTATATAATCAGTTGGCCACATATTTGAAACCTATAGAACTCTCAGATGGGTGAAATTTGGTACCCGGTAACTATAAACCATCTGAAATTAGTCCCGTGTCCAGACGAATTGTTCGTTTTATATGGTGCATTGTTTACATATGTCTAAACTATTTGCGTTTAAGAAACAAAACTGTTTCAAATATGAAGGTAATTAGGAACTTATATAGATCTTTTTTTCATATTATTATTATTATTGTTATTGTTATTATTATTGTCGTTATCATTATTGTTTTTATTGTCGTTATTATTACAATTATGGTTTTTAATATTATTATTATCATTATTACTGTTATTGTTATTATTATTATTATCATTATTATTATTATTATTATTATTATTATCTGTTATTGTTATTATTACTGTTATCATTATTGTTGTTATTATTATTATTATTATTATTATTGTTATTATTATTATCATCATCATTATCATCATTATCATCATCATCATCATCATCATTATCATTATTATCATTATATTTACCAGACAAAAGAGTTTCACTAGACTTACAGAATTGTCCCATTTAAATTCGGGAATATAAAATATCCATATTAATGCTAAGAAAATAAATAGAAATAAAATTATAGTAAATATAATGGATAGAAAATTAAATGAGGTAAAAAAAAATCTATGGTAAATATAGATTTAAATCTTATATACTAAACCTATGTTTGTTTTTTTAAGTGTTAAGTTCAAAAAAAAAAAAATATCAAATCTTGAAAACAGATAAATTCTGAGTCCGAAAAAAGGTCAATAAAACTTTTCTCTTTTAGAGACCTGATTATCATAAAATACGATATGGGCGCCATTTACAGAGAATTATTGATAGAAACAGATGCCTGGTCGTTATTTTACCAATATTCCCTCTCTCTCTCTCTCTTTTAAAGACTTTATAATTGCTATAAGAATTATAAATTCTGACTTAAGCCAAGAATATAATCGATTAACCTTTTAACCTGTAGTAGGTTGGCCAGGGCACCAGCCACCCGTTGAGATACTACCGCTAGTTATTGGGTCCTTTGACTGGCCAGCCAGTACTACATTGGATCCTGCTATCTTGTTATGGTTCATTTTCCTCCTGCCTACACATATACTGAATAGTCTGGCCTATTCTTTGCATATTCTCCTCCGTCCTCATACATCTGAAAATACTGTGATTACCAAACAATTCTTACTTGCTCAAGGGGTCAACTACTGCACTGTAATTCTTCAGTGGCTACTCTCCTCTTGGTAAGGGTAGAAGGGACTCTTTAGCTATGGTAAGCAGCTCTTCTAGGAGAAGGACACTCCAAAATCATACCATTGTTCTCTAGTCTTGGGTAATGCCATAGCCTCTGTACCATGGCCTTCCACTGTCTTGGGTTAGAGTACTCTTGCTTTAGGGTACATTGGGGCACACAATTCCATCTAATTTTTCTTCCTATTGTTTTTTGAAGTTGGTATAGTTTATATGTGAATTAATTTAATACTTCTAATTGATTCTTAATTACTTCTCTTGTTTATTTATTTCCGTTTTTCTTCTCGTCACTGGGCTATTTTCCCTGTTGGTCTCCATGGGCTTATAGCATTCTGCTTTTCCAACTAGGGTTGTGGCTTAGCAAGTATTGATGATGATGATAATAATAATCATAATAATAATAATAATAATAATAATATGATGCCTTGTTCATATTTCCACATACCAGCTGGATTTTTTAAAGATAAAAGTGACATATGTGAATATAGATATTTTAGTTAATGAACTATATTATTTGTTGACAGAACGGAATAGGTATATTTTTTTCTAAATAATAACAAATTGTCATTATATCAATTTAGTTCTTTTGTTAAAGGGGAAAACCGTAGATGAAACAATATATTTGTTATCTTTTATTCTCTCTCTTTTTCTTTTTCTTTTTTTTCTTTTTTTTTTTGCAAAAATAATTTTTTTTTCTATTTATTTTTTATTTGTTTGTGGCAACGTCGGTGTTAGGTGCTAACAGAGAAGCGAAGTGAATGCAATTAAAGTGTATTCAACAGATATCGAGCTGATATACAACCATTTGAGGGAAAGAATGTCACGAAAAATTCAAACGATATGAAACGTGCGATGGCTAGCTTAAGCTGGTTGTTCTTTAATTTGTTCTCATCATTTATTTATTTCCTTTCCTCACTGGGCTATTTTTCCCTGGTGGAGCCTTTAGGCGTATAGCATCCTGCGTTTCCAACTATGGTTGTGGTTTGGCTAATAATAATAATAATAATAATAATAATAATAATAATAGTGTGGGAGAGAGACAGCCATAAAAAAACAATAGAATTACAGTGTATGATTATGTATGAAATACGTGTGGTACACAGTATATATAACATGCATAGAAATAAGAAATATTACACGAAATTTATGATCTCTAACCTTCATAGGTCATTTTATTATTATTATTACTACTACTACTACTACTACTACTACTACTACTACTACTACTACTACTACTACTACTACTACTACTACTACTTGCGAAGCTACAACCCTAGTTGGAAAAGCTTATAGCATCATAATCCTAGGGGCTCCGACGGGGAAAATAGCCCAGTGGGGAAAGGAAACAAGGAAAAAAAATATTTTAAGAACGGTAACATCAAAATGAATATCTCCTATATAAACTGAACAAACCTTAACGAAATAGAGGAAGAGAAATAAGATAGAATAGTGTGCTCGAGTGTACCCTCAAACAAGAGAACTCTAACCCAAGACAGTGGATGACCATGGTATAGAGGCTATGCCACTACCCAAGACCAGAGAACAATGGTTTGATTTTGGAGTGTCCTTCTGCTAGAAAAACTGCTTATCATAGCTAAAGAATCTCTTCTACTCTTACCAAGAGGAAAGAGACATGAAAATTCCCCTTATTATATGCTCCTCCCATAATACATGCAAACGCTCACACGTAAAAAAAAATTATGGCAATATAGGAAAGTAGTTCTGAATATAGTCATCTCCTCCTACGCCTATTAACGTTAAGGGCCTCGGTTAGATTTCACCAGTAGTCTCTATCTTGAGCTTTTAATTCAATACGTTTCCATTCATCAGTTCCTACTTGGCGCTTCATAGTCCTTAGCCATGCAGGCCTGGGTCTTCCAACTCTTCTAGTACCTATTGGAGCCCAGTTAAACAATTGGTGAACTAATCTTTCTTTGGGAGTGCGATGAGCAGGCACAAGCTGGCTATGGTGTAAAAAAATTTCAGAAAATATGTCTTTCTAATTATGGCAGAAACTTAAAAATGCTTGATAAGAAACTCATTCACTTTCATATTAATTTCATTGCAATTCTTCAACCAGAAGACTCTCTCTCTCTCTCTCTCTCTCTCTCTCTCTCTCTCTCTCTCTCTCTCTCTCTCTCTCTCTCAGAAACTTCAACCTTTTTTTACTTTTCCTCTTAATTTCAAAGGAATGTTCTACCCTCCGTTATATCATTATTATCAACTCTCTCTCTCTCTCTCTCTCTCTCTCTCTCTCTCTCTCTCTCTCTCTCTCTCTCTCTCTCTCTCTCTCTCTTTTCAATTAGCAATTAAAACTCCTTCAAAAGAGAGTGCGTTCTTTTGATACTTCCCTTTGCGCAATCAAATAGTTTCCATTTTGTTTGCTAGAAGGGAAAGGTAAATTCATTATAGAATCTTTTTGATTACAGCTAATTTACCTATTAATCAACAGCATCTCTATCACTGTCATCATCATAATCATAATCATTTTCATCACCGCAGTTTTTCATTGTTAATTTCTTTTTTTTTATCCCAAATGACATTATCAAACTCATTAATATCATTATCATAATCAGCGTTCTCGTAATCACGTGAGTTATGTTATAAGACACATGTGGTTTTATATATATATAATATATATATATATATATATATATATATATATATATATATATATATATATATATATATATATATATATATAATATATATATATATATATAAATCTTTTTTTTTAATTACGCTCAAACTGTAAATGGATGTTTTAGATTTTATAATAATTTTCAGTTTGGATATTTTGAGAGAAAAGAAATTATCATTATTCTTTGAGTGAAATATTTTAAAGTGAGAGTAGAGGAAAATATATGAGAGAGAGAGAGAGAGAGAGAGAGAGAGAGAGAGAGAGAGAGAGAGAGAGAGAGAGAGAGAGAGAGAGTACTTGATAAGCATGGTGTAATTGAGAGTAGAACATTCCTTTGAAATTAAGAGGAAAAGTAAATTAAGAAGTTTCTGAGAGAGAGAGAGAGAGAGAGAGAGAGAGAGAGAGAGAGAGAGAGAGAGAGAGAGAGAGAGAGAGAGAGAGAGAGAGAGAGTACTTGATAAGCATGGTGTAATTGAGAGTAGAACATTCCTTTGAAATTAAGAGGAAAAGTAAAATAAGTGAAGTTTCTGAGAGAGAGAGAGAGAGAGAGAGAGAGAGAGAGAGAGAGAGAGAGAGAGAGAGAGAGAGAGAGAGAGAGAGAGAGAGATAATTATGGTGTAATTGAGAGTAGAACATTCCCTTGAAATTAAGAGGAAAAGTAAAAAAAAGTCAAGTTTCTGAGTAAAAAAAGTCAAGTTTCTGAGAGAGAGAGAGAGAGAGAGAGAGAGAGAGAGAGAGAGAGAGAGATGTGGTGGAAGTGTATGAGAGAAAGTGAGAAATTTGGTTATCTTGTCTTGAGTGAGATGGAATTGGGCGCAAGATAAAACTGATTAGACAAAGGAGACGCCATAAAGAAGGTTATGAGAGAGAGAGAGAGAGAGAGAGAGAGAGAGAGAGAGAGAAGACTTACCTTCCTGGAACCCAGTGAGGCTTCCTGACACGGCCCATTGTGTTGCAAAAACAATTGCAAATCTCATTTCAACTTTTATTTTCATCTTGGCTCTTTCCTGACTCGTCCTATTTAGAAAATAGTGAATGGTATATATTCTTGCACAATTAAAGATGTGTCTAACCTCCTGGCTAGTACAGTTATAAGGTGTTCGCCTAGCATCCTCATTGCAGCAGATCGATACCAGCCCAGGACTGTGAGTTTGAGCTATTCACTGGGGAGGCCACTGCTGTGGTTGGGCACCACATTGAGGGGTTGGGCTCCTGGCTATTACAGTGGTAACGTGTTCGCCTGTGGTTCGCATGACAGCAAATCGATCCCTGCCCGGGACCGTGAGTTTAAGCTGTTTACTGGGGAGGTTACTGCTATGGTTTGGCACCACATTGAGGAGTTGGGCTCCGTTCTGGTACAGTGGTAACGTGTTTACCTAGCATCCGCATGGCAGCAGATCGATCCCCACCTGGGTCCGTGAGTTTAAGCTGTTTACTGGGAAGGCCACTGCTGTGGTTGGGCACCCCAGTGAGTGGTTGGACTCCTGGCTAGTACAGAGGTAACGTTTTCGCCTAGTATTCGCATGGCAGCAGATCGATCCCTACCAGGGACCTTGAGTTTATGCTATTGAATGGGGACGCCACTGCTGTGGTTGGGCACCACAGTGGTAACGTGTTTCCCCAGCATTCGCATGGCCTCAGATTGATCCCCGCCTGGGACCGTGAGTTTAAGGTGTTTACTGGTGAGGCCACTGCTCTGGTTGGCCACCACAGTGAAGGGCTGGGCTCCTGGCTAATACAGTGGTAACCGTTCGCCTAGCATTCGCCTGGCAGCAGATTGATCCCCGCCCGGGACCGTTAGTTTGAGCTGTTGACTGGGGATGCTACTGCTGTGGTTGGGCACTACAGTTAGGGGTTGGGCTCCTGGCTAGTACGGTGGGTAACGTGTTTGCCTAGCATTCGCAAGACAGCAGATCGATCCCCGCCCGGGACCGTGAGTTTAAGCGGTTCACTAAAGAGGCCACTGCTGTGGTTGGGCACCACAGTGAGGGGTTGGGCTAGGCCGGCTGACGTTCTAGTGAGCGTCTATTCAGATGCAATTGAAACCAGAAACCTTTGCCCTTTGCCTTTAGCTGCTCTACCCATTTTTAATACCAGCTACATTTTTTCCGATTTGGTAGTCTCATCAATAACTTTATTGTCTCAATTTACATGTGATATTTTTTACAGATATACCTTTAGTCCTCCTTTGTGGCACATTTCCATTATCATTATTGTTATTATTGTTATTATTATATTTTATTATTATTATTATTATCAAATATTATTATTATTATTATTATTATTATTTGCTAAGCTACAACCCTAGATGGAAAAGTAGGATGCTATAAGCCTAAGGGCTCCAACAGGGGAAAAATAGTCCAGTGAGGAAAGGAATCAAGGAAATAAATAAACTACACGATAAATGATAAACAACTAAATGATATATTCCAAGAACAGCAACAGCATTAAAATAGATCTTTCATAGAAAAACTATTAAAAAACTAAAAAAAAAAAGGAAGAGAAATAACAGAGATGAGTGGGACATTATTTGTTCAGTTCAGTTTTTTCAAAAGATCTATTGTATTTCGAAATTATGATAATGAAGAAGGCTTATTTCTTTCGAAAGATCGTTGGAAGGAAGATTTCGAAATATCCTATGAGAACTGAACATATATTTTTATTATTATTATTATTATTATTATTATTATTTTGTGTGTGGTTCGTAGAGTGCTACGTGTGGATGAGATTAGTTCACCAAACGTTCAGCTCAGCAACACAAGGCACTAGATCAGTTGGAATACCCAGGCCTACATGGCTGAGGATTATGAAGCGCGAAGTAGGAACTGATTTTTTGGAGAAGTATTGAATTAGAAGCCCAAGATAGAGACGACTGGCGAAATCTAACAGAGGCCCTTTGCGTCAATGGGCGTAGGAGATGATGATGATAATGATGATGATTATTATTATTATTATTATTATTATTGTAGAGGGATTTTCTGGAATTGAGTTCCACTGTGTACTAATTCCTTTATTGATTTTGACGAGGTTTCTTAATAAACAAGGTTCTGTAACGAGATTTGCAATAATAAGGTTTTATAATATTTTTTTTGTTAAGTTGTAAAAAAAAAATGGTTCTTTAAGAACGAAAGGATTTTTTTTTTTAGGTCAAGATGTGTTATGTAGTGTTTTAATGACGATATTTTGAGGAGATTTATAATATTAAGGTTCCACATTATAATTTTACATTGAGTTTCCTCATTAAGGTTTTATTGTTGTGGTTTTGATGAGAGGACAAGGTTTTGTTTTGAAGGTTTTTTTTGGGGATGTTTCAAATGAGTAATTATGTTAATGGCCGATATGATAATTAATGTGAAAACTCATCTCATTTACAAAACTTGACTTATGATGACCAAAATTTTTTTTTTTATCTGATCTATATTATCATCATCCTCCTCATCATCATAATCAGCTACTTGTCCACTGCAGGACAAAGGCCTCAGGCATGTCCTTCCACTCGAATCGGTCTATGGTCTGTCTATGTCAGGCTATACTCTCAAAAATATCATCTTCTCTTCCTTTCCCCTGCTTCTTTTGCAATATCTAGGGACCCATTCTGTTATTCTTAAATGTCCATTTACTTGCCAGTCATACTTAGTATGTTTTCTCCCAATGCCCATTTCTTATGTGTGTGTATATATATTATATATATATATATGTGTGTGTGTGTGTGTGTGTGTGCGTGTGTATTCATGTATTGTATATATGTATATATATATACACTTATATATAAGTATATACATTATTTATTATGTATATATAGTACATATATATATAATCATTGTACTGCGTATATATATATATATATATATATATGTATATATATATATATATATATATCCCTGTCACTCTGAACGGCAATCCACTCGAGATACAACAATCGTCCACAAATTGCCAAAAACTAGCGTGTTGTAGTTAGGAAAGGGGGGAAGAGGTAGGAAGGGTTGAATCTGAATGTCTGTGAGTGGTGTGCATATTTATTTAAATACTAACCCGTCATTATTGACGGATCTTATACATTATGAACTATATATACATTTCCCTATATGTTTTCATATGAATGACATGAAAAGTTTAATAATCCATTTCATGATATCTTTTATTCTATGAATGAAAATATATATAAATTCGTTTCAGCCCTTAATGGAATCCATTATTCTTTGGTTACGATGTAAGCCCCGTCTTCGTATCTTCCGGTACAAAGGTTTTCTATTCAGCAAATGAGGTGAATATGATGCTATTATCATATTTCTTCCTTGGCAAAAAACGACGCTGATCATGAACCTCTCTCTCTCTCTCTCTCTCTCATCTCTCTCTCTCTCTCCTCTCTCTCACTCACTCTCTCATCTCTCTCTCACTTCTCTCTCTCTCTCTCTCTCTCTGTATGTATGGTTGATATGTATATATATATATATATATTATATATATTATCTCAAAATACGTGTTTTGTCTTCTCTCATTGCAAGAGTCTTAATATCTTATAAAGCATTAGATACATTATTTATTTCTCTCTCTCCTCTCTCTCTCTCTCTTCTCCCTCCTCTCTCTCGCTCTCTCTTATTTATTCATTCCAAGAGATTTAATATCTCATAGCTTTAAATAAATTAATTCTCTCTCTCTCTCTCTCTCATCTCTCTCTTCTCTCTCTCTCTGTCTTATTTAATCATTTCAAGAGACTTAATATCTCTCATAGAGCTTTATTAAATTAATTCTCCTCTCTCTCTCTCTCTACTCTCTCTCTCTCTCTCTCTCTCTTTGTCTTATTCATTCATTCCAAGAGACTTGATATCTCATAGAGCTTTAAATGAATTCTAATTCTCTCTCTCTCTCTCTCTCTCTCTCTCTTCTCTCTCCTCTCTCTCTTTGTCTATTTGTTCATTTCAAGAGACTTGATATCTCATAGAGTTTTGAATAAATTAATTCTCTCTCTCTCTCTCTCTCTCCTCTCTCTCTCTCTCTCTCTCTCTTTTATTTATTCATTCAAGAGACTTGATATCTCATAGAGCTTTAAATATATTAGTTCTATCTCTCTCTCTCTCCTCTCTCTCTCTCTCTCTCTCTCTATTTGCCTTATTTATTCATTTTCAAGAGACTTAATATCTCAAAAGAGCTTTAAATAAATTAATTGCCCCTCTCTCTCTCTTCTCTCTCTCATCTCTCCTCTCTCTCTCTTATTTATTCATTTCAAGAGACTTTAATATCTCATAGAGCTTTAAATAAATTAATTCTTCTCTCTCTCACTCTCTCTCTCTCTCTCTCCTCTCTCTCTCCACATGCTATTCACATATTGTTCCAGTTTCATATATTAATATATTTAAAAATTATTAACCGTTGTATCCGCGAGGTTATAGGGATGTTTTAATATGTACATTTTCCTTTCTCCAAAAAATTCAAAATTAGTTATCCTCACCTATTTATTCTTCCCATAATCTAGATTGAGCTGTGGATGATATGTTAAACATTGCATCATAGATAGTAAATAAAAAAAAACTAATATTTATTGCTTAAGAGTATGGCTACTTTTAACCTAACATTTTCTCTCATATATCTA
>NC_090763.1:9571912-9576912 GCF_036898095.1 Palaemon carinicauda
ATATTATATAGAAAATTACCGTATTTAATTCAGAAAACAAAGTCCGTTATCACCTTTTAAACTACGAATTTTGTTGATGAAGGCAGCATTTCAGTTAATGGCTATCTTCTCGGAGTTATGGGGTCTTTTGAATCCTATCCTCTGGTTACGGTTCATTTTCCCTTTGCCTGCACGTGCACACCGAATAGTCTGGCCTATTCTTTACATATTCTCATCTGTCCTCATACACCTGACAACACTGAGATTACCAAACTAATCTTCTTCACCCAAGGGGTTAACTACTGCACTGTAATTGTTCAGTGGCCACTTCCCTCTTGGTAAGGGTAGAAGCGATCTATGACTCTTTAGCTATGGTAAGCAGCTCTTCTAGGAGAACGACAATTCAAAATCAAACCATTGTTCTCTAGTCTTGGGTAGTGCCCTAGCCTCTGTACTATGTTCTTCCCCTGTCTTGGGTTAGAGTTCTCTTGTTTGAGGGTACACTCTGGCACAGTATTCTGTCTTATTTATGTTTGTCTTGTTTTGTTACAGTTTTTATACTTTAAATAGGAGATATTTATTGTATTGATTTTACTGTTCTTAAGATATTTTATTTTTCCTTGTTTCCTTTCCTCACTGATTTATTTTCCCTGTTGGAGCCCCTAGGCTTATAGCATCAGGCTTTACTAACTAGGGTTGTAATTTAGCAAGGAGTAATGATAATAATAATTTGATAAAAATTCATAATTAGAGCTTTCCAGTATTAGCATCGAATTTCATTTTCCCCTGCGAGAATTTCATCATCTCCTGGAACCGCTTCAATGGAAATCAAATCATTTTTTGAGGCACAATAACCGGTAGCGTCATGGACGCACAATGACGCCAGATCGCACAATTGCAACGTTACATTCTGACGCAATTATGTTCGCGAACAAAAGCTCACAGTTCACTGGATGCGAAAAGCTCATCTATATTTATTTCCCAGAGAAATTTCGAATGGGAATATTCTTTGGAATTACATTCAGGGGAAAATTGTACAATTTCCACTTCCACAAAAAAAAAAAAAAATACTGTTGGGTCGTTAATGTTTATTTGTTTATATATATTGTTTTGAAAGTGTCTCTTGTTTTTATTTATTATTATAGCTTTGTGATGGAATATGCCAGAGAGTCAAGCCTGAATGATAGATTGTTTGATACTTCGTAGTTAGTGGCAATGATGAATATTTGTTTGAGAGGATTGCTAATATTCTAATATGTCGTAAATACTTGAAAATGGTCAACTTTTAAAAAAGTAAAATTGCTCAGGATATTAAAAGATCATCTGAAAGGAGATTAACCTAACCTAACCTAACCTTACCTAACCTATCCCAGGTTAATAAGATTATGACCATATGATATACTGAGGCATTAGCAAGAGGGTAACAATTATTTTTTATTTTGAAAATAACCATGCACTTTTTGGGCCGTCAGATACAAATAAAATACAAAAGAGGCTTATATGAGAATAATCGAATACAATATATGATAAGAAATTACTACATTGAAATATTCGAACCCACTTAAGGGTACACTAGGGTACACTATTCTATCTTATTTCTCTTCCTCTAGGTTTTATAGTTTATATATGAAAGATCTATTTTTATGTTGTTACTTTTCATATAATTTATTTTTCCCTTGTTTCCTTTCCTCACTGGGCTATTTTCTTTGTTGGATCCCTTGGCATTATAGCATCCTGCTTTTCCAATTATGGTTGAAGCTTACTTAATAATAATAATAATAATAATAATAATAGTAAAATAAGATCACCAATGATTTTCAAAATAAGATCACTAATAATTAATTTCCAAAATAAGATCACCAATGATTTTCAAAACACCACCAATGATTTTCAGAATGAGATCATCAATGATTTTCAAAATAAAATCACCAGTGACTTTCAAAATATGATCATCAGTGATTTTCAAAAAATCTCCAATGATTTTCAGAATATCACCAATGACTTTCAAAATAAGATCACCTCCAATCTCCAACTTAAGACCAATAGAATTCCAAATTAAAGATGGCCAACAAACAGCCTTCCATCTCATCCATTGCAATAAAAAAAAGTCTTTCTTAGAGGTTAAACAGCCCTAACTTGTGATCTATAAAACTTTTATAAGCCTTCCAATGAATCCTGCTTTTGTTGAAGGAATTTATGATGATCTCCTCCGTTTCCTGCGTCTTGCATTTATGAAGATCCTGCGTTTATGAAGTTGCATTGTCCTCCTTCCTCGTAAATCTTGCGCACTCGACTCTGCCACATACATCATACCATTATTAATATTGCTTGTGATGTGAGATTCATTCTCTTCTCTTCCCTTGACTTTGTTCGAATCGGGATTTATTTGTTTGATTTACGCTGCTCTGGATTTGTTGTTGAATCTGGTGGGAAGTTGATGAAAATATAAACATTTAAAAAGATTCAAATTCATACACAATTTTTTTAATGGTGCACATTCGCACTGGCTCTCTAGGGTGCCCTTTAAGCTTGGAAAAGTTTCCTACTAGCTGATTGGTTGGGCAAGGTAATTCTAAGGAGCCAGCTATTATTGTGTGTGTGTGCGTGTGTGTGTGTAGATTGCCTTACCTTGTGTAAGACACGGGCTCTTGCGTTGGCAGCCCGTAAGAGAAATTGTATTTGAATTTGGTGAATTGAATTTGTAAGGAGAATAAACGGAAACTTTTCCGAGCTAAAAATATAAACAGCTCTTCTAGGAGAAGGGCGCTCCAAAATTAAACCATTATTCTCTAGTCTTTGGTAGTGCCATAGCCTCTGTACCATGGTCTTTCACTGTCTTGGGTCAGAGTTCTCTTGCTTGAGGGTACACGCGGGCACACTATTTTATCTTATTTCTCTTCCGCTTGTTTTTTTAAAGTTTTTTTTATAGTTTATACAGGAAATATTTATTTTAATGCTACAGTTTTCAAATATTTTATTTTTTCTTGTTATCTTTCCACACTAGGCTAATTTTCCCGTTGGAGCCCTCGGGCTTATATCATTCTGCTTTTCCAACAAGGGTTGTAGCTTAGCAAGTAATAGAAAAGAATAATAGTATGCATTTTAAAGGTTGGAGGTAAAGTTCCAGTTTTATCAAAATAGATGTTTACCAGAACGTCAATATAATATAACGAATAAGGAGCGCTTTTGCACCGACACTCAGCGGTGCCCTTTGAGCTCTGAAAGATTTCCGGCTATCTGATTGGTTAGAATTATCTTCTCTAACCAATCAGCGAGCAGAAAACTTTTCCGAGCTAAAAGGGCACCGCTACGAGTCAGTGCAAATCTGCCTCACTAAAAATAGTTGAATATATATTATATATGTTCTATATTTACTTCCTTCTCGGGTTGCTTTATACATTTTATTCAGATATTCTCATTCACCTTATTTCATATCTTCGTATTTTCGAGTATCTTTTTATTAGTATTTCTCCCAGTATATGTAAAGCAAACCCAAAAGATTAATCTTTGTTGTAAAAGATTCAAGTCTGACCTGTGAAGATTTTTTTTTTCTTCTATGAATAAAACAGTACTTGTCTGTTTGTTGACAAGGGCGAGGTATCTTGACACTTTATAATATCTTTACTGACGGGATGAAGCAAGATAGATGGAGGTTCGAGATTTTATGATAGGAAAATGAGCTGTGAATAGAATATGGAATATGTGATATTTGCAGATTATGTTATGCTGAGTGGACGTGAAATATATTTCGAAGAGTATCAGTAGAGATTGAAAGTCTATTCGGGGTGAAAGATTAGACTGAACGTGAAGAGAATTGGTTGACATAGGGCTAAGTGAAAGGTAGAAAAGTATGAATGACATGTTGAGCCAACTGACCTTTATGGAAGGGAAGTGTGGATGTTAAATGCAAGAGGAGTAGATATTCGAAAGGAAAGAAACAAAGATGTGGTAAAAGTGTTAATTAAAAAAAAAAAAACATAAAAAATAGGACATGATGGTGAAATGAGGGTGCATTACAAAGGCACTGGGTACAAGTAGATTTGAATAGCTCGGTCTTAACTGACTAGTGCTGTGGAAATTTTCTGCACCAATGATTCATCCACGCTTTAGTTGTTTGATTTAAGGTAGGACCATCTGGTTAATTACTTTTCTTTTTAGAGAAATTAGTATTTTAATTTTCATAGTAACATTTTGGTTACCAAACGCTCTAGATCCCATGCTTATCCTTTATTTAATTTAATCTCGTGTCCTGGGGAACCTCTTACTGTCCGTCCTTAGTATGTATATCCATTAACAATCGCTAGAGGTTCGCACATAACCCATATTTGTTGACTAGACATATGTCATGTTACAAAATATTTAGTACAAAAGGTACCTGAATAGATATATGGAATGCGTATAGCCATTTTAAACCGGTAAAAAGAAAGAAAAAGAAAAAAAAAAGATGGTATTTCTGGACTGACATTTGACAATGATTTTCTCCGTTGACAGGAATTGAAGAGTTGCTGTCAAAAAAGAGTATGAAATGCAGCAATATATCTTTCAATCACTTTCCATACATGTCAGTTTGTGCTGGGTTCAATAGCAAGGAATTTATATTAAAGAATTACTTGCAATTATCACCTGATAATTCTTTATTATTACGTTTAGGGTTGTTGTGGCCTATTGGGAACGTACCCCGCTGGCATTTTGCCGTACTTGGGTTCAAGTGTGGCTCAAGCTCTATAGTTTCTTGTTGTGTCTGCAACCCCACCATACTTGTGAGCTAATGATGGGGGAGCTTAGAGGTCTACCTGCTGAGTCAAGAGCAGCCATTACCTGGCCCTCCTTGGTCCTATCTTGAGTATAGATGGGCTTGAGCGGTGATCATACTACCGATAGAGAGTCATTTGATTGGCTAGACAGTTCTACATTAGAACCCTCTCTCTAGTTACGGCTCATTTTACCTTTGCCTACACATACACCGAATAGTCTGGCCTATTCTTACCACATTCTCCTCTGTCCTCACACACCTGACAACT
>NC_090763.1:9581912-9589412 GCF_036898095.1 Palaemon carinicauda
TATTTATAAGTTATTATGTTGGCCATCTGCTTTTATACATCTCACGTCATGTTCGTGTGTTGTTGTTATTGTTGCTTTTACTATATATATATATATATATATATATATATATATATATATATATATATATGTTATTATTATTATTATTATTACTATTGTTGTTGTTGTTGTTGTTGTTGTTATTAGTATTATTATTACTATATGTGATTATTAGTATTATTATTTATTACTATATATATGTTATTATTATTATTATTATTATTATTATTACTATTGTTGTTATTATTATTTTTATTATTAGTTGAAAAATCAGAATGCTATCAGCTCAAGGGCTCCAATAGGGAAAATAAATTCTTTAGCATTAAAGAAATACGAATTTTGACTAGAGATAGATATTCCATTCAACCGTTGCTCAAAACATATATTACTGGTTTCTCTAGAATAACCTCCTTTACACATTAATATAATCCCAAAGACCAGATAAAGCAAGAAAAAATACGCTTTTGAACATACTATCCTTGATGAAACATGCATCAAATTATATGGGAAAATACGAATGGTTAATAGCATCAGTATGCTCTGGGAACCACAAAGAGTTAAGTGAGTTTTTGTGTACTCGGTATATCCTTTGTGTGCTCTAAAAAGGCTGTCCTGAACACAGAAGCTTCTGAGCACAAACGACATCAAACGATAGTTAAAAGAGAAAAACTCTTAAGCAGGATGCTCTACTCTTTTACGTATGGTCCCATTTTGTATTGGTGCTACGATATGTTATCAACTTTCAGGGTACTCTGTGTAAAAAAAAAAAATAATAATAATCGGAAATTCTCCGTTATATACTGTTCTCAACCGTATTTGAGTAAAATACAGGCGACCGTAACTTTAACTTTGTTATTATCTTTCACGGGTTGGTGATCGTAACAACTTTCATGGTATACCGGAAATTCCCTGTAAAAATACGTAATTTTAATCGGAAATTCTCCTTAAAAAATATACGGTTCTCAACCGTATTTCAGTAAACAACAGGCGACCGCAACTTTACTTTACTTTGTCATTATCTTTAACATTTTGGTGCTTCGGTACACTGTTTAGAAAACGTAGTTTTAATTGGAAGTTCTCAGTGAAAATATACTGTTCTCAACCGTATTTCAGTAAAATACAGACGACCGTAAATTAACCCTATTTTGATATTATCTTTTACGGGTTGGTGTTTCGGTACACTGTTAAAAATAACTTAATTTTAATCAGAAATGCTGCGTAAAAATATACTGTTCTCAACCGTATTTCAGTAAAATACAGGCGACCGTAATTTTACCTTTGTTATTATCTTTTACGGGTTGGTGAACATAATATCATTTTTTTTTTCGTCAATATATTCGTTTTTTAAAGAGGGAAAATCCTGTAATGATGTCAGACATTTACCGTTTTTCAATGCAAATTTTTATCAGTGTAGCAAAGGGGTATGCCGAAAATCTTGATAAATACTAGTAAAATCTAGGTACTAAACTAAGGGAAAAACTACATAAAGGAAATCGTTATTACAGATATGAAGAAACGACACAAAGGAGAATGTTATGATATGATCAATTAAATATTATATCTTTGTGCACACCCAGGAAGGAACTTCAAAAGAAATGGGTTTGAAGAATGAATAGGGAAAAGACTAAAATGTTTTGATAAACTCAGACACTCAGATAAACTTGTCCTTGAGAAAGAAAGAGAATAATATACACTTAAAAATGTCCATTAAAAAAAGCTGTACATGCCTGGCAACATTTATTCCATGATTTTTACCTATTTTTACCTATTTTAAAAACTGATATATTGACGTACAGAAGGGATATTATGGTCACCAAGCCGTAGGATATAAGAACAAAGTAGCCTAAAATTACGGTCGCCTGTATTTAAAGAAATACGACTGGGAGCTATATTTTCTTACGAAGAGTTTCAGATTAAAATGACGGTTTTTAACACTGTAACGAAGAATAAAAGAAATCAGAAAGAATAAAGTTAAAAATAGCCCTGCTCCCTATGGATGCCCCCCCCCCCTCCCTAACTCCCTCCCATCAACCATCAATTCCCCCCCCCCCCAGATGAATACGTAAGGAAAAGGTGCCTTTTACATCTTACATAGAGTGATTTTCCTCTCCCTGGTGCTCGAGGGACGGAACCTAAACGTTAGATGGCATGCTTTAAAGATGTCGGGTTCAAGGTGTCTTGATACGACGGTCAGAGAGATTATGGGGTTAGTTCTTTAGTGGAATCATCATCATCATCAGCAGAAGCAGTAGAAGGGATTCAGCGTTATGAAGCTTCATCTGTTGTGGATAACGGGGGAGGGTGGGCTGTGGCACCCTAGCAGTACCAGCCGAACTAGGTTGAGTCCCTCGTCAGGCTGGGAGGAGCGTAGAGAGGAAATGTCTCCTTTTTTTCATTTGTTTGAAAAAAAGGGGACGTAAATTCTGTGAAGAAACTTGTGATAAACTGTGTTATTACCAGGATTGACTACTGCAACTCTATCTATTACAATTTACTAAAAGTGCAACTTAAGAAACTACAAAACATAATAAACAGAGGAGCAAGACTGATAAAAGGTGTCCCACCTAGAGAAAGGATCACCCCTATACCAATCGACTTACACTGGCTGCCGATTAAAGCGAGAATTGAATTTAAAATATGTACAATAACCCACCAAATTATCAGAACCAGGCGTCCAAAATACTTAGGAGAATTGCTACATATTGCGTAGCCAACAAATCGTGTCGACACGAGAATAGTTACAGATGGCTTCAAACTGTTGGAACCTAGATATGTGTCTACTTTAGGCTCTAGAGCTTTTAAATATGCGACCCCGAGACTATATAATAAGCTCCCACGAAACATTCGAATGATTGAAGACATTAAGGCTTTCAAGAGGAAACTGAAGACTTTCTTATTTCATGAGTCTTTTGACAGCGACGATTTAACAGTAAATGAACAATATGTGATATGAAACGATAAATACTCTGAACGAACAAAGGAGTTCCTGTAGAGAATAGGGTTCTCCTGCGGTATGGGACCAGAAAAGCAGCCATCAAAGTAAGTAAGCAAGCAGTAGGGGATTCAGCATTATGAAGCTTCATCTGTGGTGGATAACGGGGGAGGTTGGGCTGTGGCACCTTAGCATTACCAGCCGAACTAGGTTGAGTCCCTCGTCAGGCAGGGAGGAGCGTAGAGAAGAAATTTCCCCTTTTTTTTATTTGTTTGATGTCTGCTACTCCTCAGAATTGGTGGAAGTGCATTGGTATATGTATGAATCATCATCATCTTCATCATCTCTTACGCCTATTGAGGCAAAGGGCGTCGGTTAGATTTCTCCAGTCGTCTCTATCTTGAATACTTCAATACATCTCCATTCATCATCATATTCTTCGCGCTTCATAGTCCTCAGCCATGTAGGTCTGTGTTTTTCAACTCTTCTATGAGATAAATGATGGAGTCTAACGTCCGTATGTTTTTCACACCCCCCCCCCCCCACAAACATACTTCCTAACCCTCCCCCCCCCCCATCCCTACATCGTGACACAAATAACCATCAATGAAAAGATTAAAAAGTAATTGAGAGAGAGAGAGAGAGAGAGAGAGAGAGAGAGAGAGAGAGAGAGAGAGAGAGAGAGAGAGAGAGAGAGAGAAACTTCCTTTTTACTTTTATGAAAGTATGGATAATTAGTTCCCTTCTTCACAAAACACTTCTATAGATAAGCAAGTTCCAGCTGTTTGCTTGAGAGAGAGACAGAGAGAGAGAGAGAGAGAGAGAGAGAGAGAGAGAGAGGAGAGAGAGAGAGGAGGAGAGAGAGAAGAGAAGCAAACAGCTGGAACTTGCTTATCTATTGAAGTGTTTTGTGAAGAAGGGAACTAATTATCCATACTTTCATAAAAGTAAAAAGGAAGTTTCTCTCTCTCTCTCACTCTCTCTCTCTCTCTCTCTCTCTCCTCTCTCTCTCTCTCATATATATTTATGTATTTATTGTAGACTTTCTCTTTATCTTTGTATTATAAAATGATTGATATCTTCTATTTAGAAGCTTCTCTCTCTCTCTCTCTCTCTCTCTCTCTCTCTCTCTCTCTCTCTCTCTCTCTCTCTCTCTCTCTCTCTCTCTCTCATATATATTTATGTATTTATTGTAGACTTTCTCTTTATCTTTGTATTATAAAATGATTGATATCTTCTATTTAGAGGCTTCTCTCTCTCTCTCTCTCTCTCTCTCTCTCTCTCTCTCTCTCTCTCTCTCTCTCTCTCTCTCTCCCTCTCTCTCTCTCTCTAGAATTGCTTTTTAATCGTAATTATGTCAATTGCCTCAAACTATTAAGAAATTAAGATTATTTATCACATGGATATTTAATAGTTTTCTTGAATACCTTCTTTGAAGTTAATTTTAGATTTTAAGTAAAGTTACTACACCGCTGCTCGTTTATATACACTTAAAAACCCGTAATTTCAATTTTAAAATCTCCATAAAATTATATTGTTCTTAGCCGTATTTTTTCAGTAAAATACAGGCGACCGTGACCTTTACCCTACTTGTTATCTTTTACGTAATATCACTCTTTTACGTTAATATATGTATATTAAACGGCAATTGCCTGGCAATATTTATTCCAGGATTTTTACCGTTTTTATGGCAAAATTTTTAAGTGTACCCAAATACATTATATAGAAAATTACCGTATTTAATTCTGAAAACGAAGTCCATTAACACCTTTTAAACTACGAATTTTGTTGAAGGCAGCATTTAAGTTGATGGCTATCTTCTTGGAGTTATGGGGTCTTTTAACTGGCTAGACAGTACTATATTGGATCCTATCCTCTGGTTACGGTTCATTTTCCCTTTGCCTGGACGTACACACCGAATAGTCTGGCCTATTCTTTACATATTCTCCACTGTCCTCATACACCTGACAACGCTGAGATTACCAAACTATTCTTCTTCACCCAAGGGGTTAACTACTGCACTGTAATTGTTCAGTGGCTACTTTCCTCTTGGTAAGGGTAGAAGCCATCTATGACTCTTTAGCTATGGTAAGCAGCTCTTCTAGGAGAAGGACAATTCAAAATCAAACCATTGTTCTCTAGTCTTGGGTAGTGCCCTAGCCTCTGTATTATGGTCTTCCCTTGTCTTGGGTTAGAGTTCTCTTGCTTGAGGGTACACTCTGGCACAGTATTCTGTCTTATTTATGTTTCTCTTGTTTTGTTACAGTTTTTATACTTTAAATAGGAGATATTTATTGTATTGATTTTACTGTTCTTAAGATATTTTATTTTTCCTTGTTTCCTTTCCTCACTGATTTATTTTCCCTGTTGGAGCCCCTAGGCTTATAGCATCAGGCTTTACTAACTAGGGTTGTAATTTAGCAAGGAGTAATGATAATAATAATTTGATAAAAATTCATAATTAGAGCTTTCCAGTATTAGCATCGAATTTCATTTCCCCTGCGAGAATCTGATCTCCTCCTGGAACCGCTTCAATGGAAATGAAATTATTTTTTGAGGCACAATAACCGGTAGCGTCATGGACGCACAATGACGCCAGATCGCACAATTGCAACGTTACATTCTGACGCAATTACGTTCGCGAACAAAAGCTCACAGTTCACTGGATGCGAAAAGCTCATCTATATTTATTTCCCAGAGAAATTCTGAATGAGAGAATTTTTTGGAATTACATTCAGGGGAAAATTGTACAATTTCCACTTCAAAAAAAAAAAAAATTAATAAATAAATTGTGTTTTGTATTTAATGTTTATTTGTTTATGTTGTTTTGAAAGTGTCTCTTGTTTTTATTTATTATTACCGCTTTGTGATGGAGTATGCCAGAGAGTCGAGCCTGAATGATAGGTTGTTTGATCTGACACTTCGTAGTTAATGGCAATGATGAATATTTGTCTGAGAGGATTTATAATATTCTAATGTTATCTCGGAAATACTTTAAAATTATATACCTAAAACAGTAGAATTACTCATGCTATTAGGTCATTTGAAAGAAGATTAATAGAATTATGTCCATATAATATATTGAAGCATTAGCAACAGGATAACAAATATTTTCGATTTTCAAAATAACCATGCACTTTTTGGGGGTCCGATACACATAAAATACAAAAGAGGCTTATATGAAAATAATCGAATACAATATATGATAACAAATTACAACATTGAAATATTCGAACCTACTTAAGAGTACACTAGGGTACACTAATCTATCTTATTTCTCTTCCTCTAGGTTTTTATAGTTTATATATGAAAGATCTATATTAATGTTTCTTTTCATATAATTTATTTTTTTCTTTGTTTCCTCTCCTCACTGGGCTATTTTCTTTGTTGAATCCCTTTCCTTGTAGCATACTGTTTTTCCAATTATAGTTGTAGCTTGGCTAATAATAATAATAATAATAATAATAAGAAGAAGAAGAAGAAGAAGAAGAAGAAGATCAGCACCAATTTTCAAAAGGAGATCACTAATGATTTTCAAAACATCACCAAGAATTTTCAGAATAAGATTACCAATGATTTTCAGAATATTATCAATGCTTTTCAGAATAAGATCACCAATGGTTTTCAAAACATCACTAATGATTTTCAAAACATCAATGATTTTCAGAATAAGATCACCAATGATTTTCGAAACATCTCCAATGATTTTCAGAATATCACCAATGACTTTCAAAATAAGATCACCTATAATCTCCAACTTAAGACCAATAGAATTCCAAATTAAAGATGGCCAACAAACAGCCTTCCTTCTCATCCATTGCAATAAAAAAAAAAAGATCTTTCTTAGAGGTTAAACAGCCCTAACTTGTGATCTATAAAACTTTTATAAGCCTTCCAATGAATCCTGCTTTTGTTGAAGGAATTTATGATGATCTCCTCCGTTTCCTGCGTCTTGCATTTATGAAGATCCTGCGTTTATGAAGTTGCATTGTCCTCCTTCCTCGTAAATCTTGCGCACTCGGCTCTGCCACATACATCATACCATTATTAATATTGCTTGTGATGTGAGATTCATTCTCTTCTCTTCCCTTGACTTTGCTCGAATCGGGATTTATTTGTTTGATTTACGCTGCTCTGGATTTGTTGTTTAATCTGGTGGGAAGTTGATGAAAATGTAAACTTCTATAAGATTCAAATGTATACACAGTTACCGTTCTGGATTTGTTGTTGAATCTGGTGGGAAGTTGATGAAAATATAAACATTTATAAGATTCAAATGCATACACAATTACCGTTCTGGATTTGTTGTTGAATCTGGTGGGAAGTTGATGAAAATATAAACATTTATAATATTCAAATGTATACACAATTACCGTTCTGGATTTGTTGTTGAATCTGGTGGAAAGTTGATGAAAATGTAAACTTCTATAAGATTCAAATGTATACACAGTTACCGTTCTGGATTTGTTGTTGAATCTGGTGGGAAGTTGATGAAAATATAAACATTTATAAGATTCAAATGTATACAC
>NC_090763.1:9599412-9609412 GCF_036898095.1 Palaemon carinicauda
GTATCAGTGCTACAATGTATTATCAACTTACAGGGTACTCTGTAAAAAAAAAAAAAAAAAAAAAAAAAAAAGGATTAAAATTAAATGGAAATTCTCCGTTAAATACTGTTCTCAACCGTATTTCAGTAAAATACAAGCGACCGTAACTTTAACTTTTTTATTATCTTTTACGGGTTGGTGACCGTAACAACTTTCAGGGTATACCGGAAATTCTCCGTAAATATACGTAATTTTAATTAGAAATTCTCCTTAAAAATCTACTGTTTTCAACCGTATTTCAGTAAAATACAGGCGACCATAAGTTTACTTGTCTTTATCTTTAACGTTTTGGTGCTTCGGTACACTTAAAAAAAAAAACTTAATTTTAATCGGAAGTTCTCAGTGAAAATATACTGTTCTCAACCGTATTTCAGTAAAATACAGGCGACCGTAATTTCAACTTTATTATCTTTTACAGGTTGGTGACCGTAATATAATTTTTCTAAGTCAATATATTCGTTTATAAAGAGGGAAATTCCTGGAATAAAAGTTGCCAGGCATTTACCGTTTTTTAATGCAAATTTTTATCAGTGTAGCAAAGAGGTATGCGAAAAATTTTGATAAATAATAGTAAAATCTTGGAATGAATATAAACTGAGGTAAAAAACACATGAAGGAAAACTTTATTACAGATATCCATTGCTTGATATGAAGAAACGACACAAAAGAGAATGTTGTGAATAGATCAATTAAATATTATATCTTTGTGCACACCCAGGAAGGAACTTCAAATGAAATGGGTTAGAAGAATGAATAGGAAAAAGACTAAAATGTTTTGATAAGCTCAGACTCTCAGATAAACTTGTCCTTGAGAAAGAAAGAGAATAATATACACTTAAAAATTTCCATTAAAAAAAAAAATAAAATAAATAAAAAAAAAAAAGAACTGTACATGCCTGGCAACATTTATTCCAGGATTTTTACCTATTTTTACCTATTTTAAAAACTGATATATTGACGTACAGAAGGGATATTATGGTCACCAAGCCGTAGGATATAAGAACAAAGTAGCCTAAAATTACGGTCGCCTGTATTTAAAGAAATACGACTGGGAGCTATATTTTCTTACGAAGAGTTTCAGATTAAAATGACGGTTTTTAACAGTGTAACGAAGAATAGAAGAAATCAGAAAGAATAAAGTTAAAAATAGCCCTGCTCCCTATGGATGCCCCCCCACCCCTTCCTAACCCCCTCCCATCAACCATCAATCCCCCCCCCCCCCCCAGATGAATACGTAAGGAAAAGGTGCCTTTTGCATCTTACTTAGAGTGATTTTTCTCTCCCTGGTGCTCGAGGGACGGAACCTAAACGTTAGATGGGATGTTTTAAAGATGTCGGGTTCAAGGTGTCTTGATACGACGGTCAGAGAGATTATGGGGTTAGTTCTTTACTGGAATCATCATCATCATCATCAGCAGAAGCAGTAGAAGGGATTCAGCGTTATGAAGCTTCATCTGTGGTGGATAACGGGGGAGGGTGGGCTGTGGCACCCTAGCAGTACCAGCCGAACTCGGTTGAGTCCCTCGTCAGGCTGGGAGGAGCATAGAGAGGAAATGTCTCCTTTTTTTCATTTGTTTGAAAAAAAGGGGACGTAAATTCTGTGAAGAAACTTGTGATAAACTGTGTTATTACCAGTATTGACTACTACAACTCTATCTATTACAATTTACCAAAAGTCCAACTTAAGAAATTACAAAACATAATAAACAGAGGAGCACCTAGAGAAAGGATCACCCCTATACTAATCGGTTTACACTGGCTGCCGATTAAAGCGAAAATTGAATTTAAAATATGTACAATAACCCACCAAATTATCAGAACCAGGCGTCCAAAATACTTAGGAGAATTGCTACGTGTTGCGTAGCCAACAAATCGTGTCGACACGAGAATGACTTCAAACTGTTGGAACCTACAGTAGATATATGTCTACTTTAGGCTCTAGAGCCTTTAAATATGCGGCCCCGAGACTATATAATAAGCTCCTACGAAACATTCGAATGATTGAAGACATTAAGGCTTTCAAGAGGAAACTGAAGACGATTTAACAGTAAATTAACAATATGTGATATGAAACGATAAATACTCTGAACGAACAGAGGAGTTCCTGTAGAGAATAGGGTTCTCCTGCTGTATGGGACCGGAAAAGCAGCGATCAAAGTAAGTAAGCAAGCAGTAGGGGATTCAGTATTATGAAGCTTCATCTGTGGTGGATAACGGGGGAGGGTGGGCTGTGACATCCTAGCAGTACCAGCCGAACTCAACTAGTTGAGTCCCTCGTCAGGCAGGGAGGAGCGTAGAGAGGAAATTTCCCCTTTTTTTATTTGTTTGATGTCTGCTACTCCTCAAAATTGGTTGAAGTGCATTGGTATATGTATGTATCATCATCATCTTCATCATCTCCTACGCCTATTGATGCAAAGGGCCTCGGTTAGATTTCGCCAGTCGTCTCTATCTTGAATACTTCAATACATCTCCATTCATCATCATATTCTTCGAGCTTCATTGTCCTCTGCCATGTAGGTCTGTGTATTTCAACTCTTCTATGAGATAAATGATGGAGTCTGACGTCCGTATGTTTTTCATAACACCCCCCTCCCCACCAACATACTTCCTAACCCCCCCCCCCCCATCCCTACATCGTGACACAAATAACTATCAATAAAAAGATTAAAAAGTAATTGAGAGAGAGAGAGAGAGAGAGAGAGAGAGAGAGAGAGAGAGAGAGAGAGAGAGAGAGAGAGAGCTGGAACTTGCTTATCTGTTGAAGTGTTTTGTAAAGAAGTGAACTAATCATCCATACTTTGATAAAAGTAAAAAAAAAGTCTCTCTCTCTCTCTCTCTCTCTCTCTCTCTCTCTCTCTCTCTCTCTCTCTCCTCTCTCTCTCTCTCTCTGCCTTATATTTATTGCAGACTTTCTCTTTATTTTTGTATTATAAAATGATTGATATACTTTAATTTAGAGGCTTCTCTCTCTCTCTCTCTCTCTCTCTCTCTCTCTCTCTCTCTCTCTCTCTCTCTCTCTCTCTCTCTCTCTCAAGAATTTTTTTAATCGTTAGTATGTCAAATGCCTCAAATTATTAAGAGATTAAAATGATTTATCATATGGTTATCTGAGAATTTTCTCAAGTACCTTCTTTAAAGTTAATTTTAGATTTCACGAAAAGTTACTACACTGCTGCTCGTTTATATACACTTAAAAACCCGTAATTTCAATTTTAAATTCTCCGTAAAATTATACTGTTCTTAGCCGTATTTTTCAGTAAAATACAGGCGACCGTAACTTTTACCCTACTTACTTGTTATCTTTTACGGTTGGTGACCGTAATATCACTCTTTTACGTCAATATATTTGTTTTTTAAACGGTAATTGCCTGGCAATATTTATTCCAGGATTTTTACCTTTTTTATGGCAGATTTTTTAAGTGTACCCAAATACATTATATAGAAAATTACCGTATTTAATTCAGAAAACGAAGTCCGTTAACACCTTTTAAACTACGAATTTTGTTGAAGGGAGCATTCAAGTTAATGGCTATCTTCTTCGAGTTATGGGGTCTTGACTGGCTAGACAGTACTACATTGAATCCTATCCTCTAGTTACGGTTCATTTTCCTTTTGCCTGCACGTACACAACGAATAGTCTGGCCTATTGTTTACATATTCTCATCTGTCCTCATACACCTGACAACGCTGAGATTACCAAACTATTCTTCTTCACCCAAGGGGTTCACTACTGCACTGTAATTGTTCAGTGGCCACTTTCCTCTTGGTAAGGGTAGAAGCGATCTATGACTCTTTAGCCATGGTAAGCAGCTCTTCTAGGAGAAGGACAATTCAAAATCAAACCATTGTTCTCTAGTCTTGGGTAGTGCCCTAGCCTCTGTACTATGGTCTTCCCCTGTCTTGGGTTAGAGTTCTCTTGCTTGAGGGTACACTCTGGCACAGTATTCTGTCTTATTTATGTTTCTCTTGTTTTGTTACAGTTTTTATACTTTAAATAGGAGATATTTATTGTATTGATTTTACTGTTCTTAAGATGTTTTATTTTACCTTGTTTCCTTTCCTCACTGGGTTATTTTCCCTGTTGGAGCCCCTAGGCTTCTAGCATCAGGCTTTCCTAACTAGGGTCGTAATTTAGCAAGGAGTTATGATAATAATAATTTGATAAAAATTCATAATTAGAGCTTTCCAGTATTAGCATCGAATTTCATTTTCCCCTGCGAGAATCTGATCATCTCCTGGAACCGCTTCAATGGAAATCAAATTATTTTTTGAGGCACAATAACCGGTAGCGTCATGGACGCACAATGACGCCAGATCGCACAATTGCAACGTTACATTCTAACGCAATTATGTTCGCGAACAAAAGCTCACAGTTCACTGGATGCGAAAAGCTCATCTATATTTATTTCGAAGAGAAATTTCGAATGGGAATATTCTTTGGAATTACATTCAGGGGAAAATTGTACAATTTCCACTTCCAAAAAAAAAAAAAAAAATAAATAAATAAATAAATTGTGTTTTGTATTTAATGTTTATTTGTTTATGTTGTTTTGAAAGTGTCTCTTGTTTTTATTTATTATCGCTTTGTGATGGAGTATGCCAGAGAGTCGAGCCTGAATGATAGGTTGTTTGATCTGACACTTCGTAGTTAATGGCAATGATAAATATTTTTCTGAGAGGATTTCTGATATTCTAATATGTCGTAAATACTTAAAAATGGTCAACTTTTAAAAAAGAAGAATTACTCATGATATTAAAAGATCCTCTGAAAGAAGATTAACCTAACCTAACCTAACCTAACCTTACCTAACCTAACCTAGGTTAATAAAATTATGACCATATAACATACTGAAGCATTAGCAACAGGATAACAATTATTTTAGGTTTTGAAAATAACCATGAGCTTTTTTGTGACACAACTGCAATACAAAGAGGCCCATATCAAAATAATCTAATACAATATTTGATAAGAAAATACTACATTGAAATATTCAAATCTGCCTGAAGGTACATTCAGGTACACAATTTTATCTTATTTCTCTTCCTCTAGAGTTTTTTTTTTTTTAAGTTTTTATGGTTTATATATGAAAGATCTATTTTAGTGTTGTTCCTGTTATTAAGATATTTTATTTTGATTGTTCATTACTTCTCATATAGTTTATATTTTTAATGTTTTCTTTCCTCACTGGGCTATTTTCTGTGTTGGAGACCTTGGCCTTGTAGCATCCTGCTTTTCCAATTATCGATGTAGCTTAGCTAATAATAATAATGATAATAGTAATAATAATAAAATCAATAATAATTTTCAAAATAAGATCACCAGCAATTTTCAAAATCGCATCAACAATGATTTTCAAAACATCACCAATGATTTTCAGAAAAAGATACAAAAGGATTTTCAAAGTAAGATCACCAATGATTTTCAAAACATCTCCAATGACTAAGAATAAGATCACCAATGACTTTAAGAATAAGATCACCAATGACTTTCAAAATAAGCTCACCAATGATTTTCAGAATAAGAATAAGATCACCAATGATTTTCAAAACATCTCCAATGACTAAGAATAAGATCACCAATGACTTTAAGAATAAGATCACCAATGACTTTCAAAATAAGCTCACCAATGATTTTCAGAATAAGAATAAGATCACCAATGATTTTCAAAACATCTCCAATGATTTTCAGAATATCACCAATGACTTTCAAAATAATATCACCTTCAATCTCCAACTTAGGACCAATAGAATTCCAAATTAAAGATGGCCAACAAACAGCCTCCCTCCTCATCTATTGTAATAAAAAAAAGTCTTTCTTAGAGGTTAAACAGCCCTAACTTGTGATCTATAAAACTTTTATAAGCCTTCCAATGAATCCTGCTTTTGTTGAAGGAATTTATGATGATCTCCTCCGTTTCCTGCGTCTTGCATTTATGAAGATCCTGCGTTTATGAAGTTGCATTGTCCTCCTTCCTCGTAAATCTTGCGCACTCGGCTCTGCCACATACATCATACCATTATTAATATTGCTTGTGATGTGAGATTCATTCTCTTCTCTTCCCTTGACTTTGCTCGAATCAGGATTTATTTGTTTGATTTACGCCGCTCTGGATTTGTTGTTTAATCTGGTGGGAAGTTGATGAAAATGTAAACATTTATTTCAAATGTATACACAATTGCCGGTCTGGATTTGTTGTTGAATCTGGTGGGAAGTTGATGAAAATATAAACATTTATAAGATTCAAATGTATACACAATTGCCGGTCTGGATTTGTTGTTTAATCTGGTGGGAAGTTGATGAAAATATAAACATTTATAAGATTCAAATGTATACACAATTGCCGGTCTGGATTTGTTGTTTAATCTGGTGGGAAGTTGATGAAAATATAAACATTTATAAGATTCAAATGTATACACAATTGCCGGTCTGGATTTGTTGTTTAATCTGGTGGGAAGTTGATGAAAATATAAACATTTATAAGATTCAAATGTATACACAATTGCCGGTCTGGATTTGTTGTTTAATCTGGTGGGAAGTTGATGAAAATATAAACATTTATAAGATTCAAATGTATACACAATTGCCGGTCTGGATTTGTTGATTAATCTGGTGGGAAGTTGATGAAAATATAAACATTTATAAGATTCAAATGTATACACAATTGCCGGTCTGGATTTGTTGTTTAATCTGGTGGGAAGTTGATGAAAATATAAACATTTCGAATGGGAATATTCTTTGGAATTACATTCAAGGGAAAATTGTACAATTTCCACTTCCACAAAAAAAAAAGAAAAAAAAAATACTGTTGGGTCGTTAATGTTTATTTGTTTATATATATTGTTTTGAAAGTGTCTCTTGTTTTTATTTATTATTATAGCTTTGTGATGGAATATGCCAGAGAGTCAAGCCTGAATGATAGATTGTTTGATACTTCGTAGTTAGTGGCAATGATTAATATTTGTTTGAGAGGATTGCTAATATTCTAATATGTCGTAAATACTTGAAAATGGTCAACTTTTGAAAAAGTAAAATTGCTCAGGATATTAAAAGATCATCTGAAAGGAGATTAACCTAACCTAACCTAACCTAACCTAACCTATCCCAGGTTAATAAGATTATGACCATATGATATACTGAGGTATTAGCAAGAGGGTAACAATTATTTTTGATTTTGAAAATAACCATGCAGTTTTTGGGCTGTCAGATACAAATAAAATACAAAAGAAGCTTATATGAGAATAATCAAATACAATATATGATAAGAAATTACTACATTGAAATATTCGAACCTACTTAAGGGTACACTAGGGTACACTAATCTATCTTATTTCTCTTCCTCTAGATTTTTATAGTTTATATATGAAAGATCTATTTTTATGTTGTTACTTTTCATATAATTTATTTTTTCCCTTGTTTCCTTTCCTCACTGGGCTATTTTCTTTGTTGGATCCCTTGGCATTATAGCATCCTGCTTTTCCAATTATGGTTGAAGCTTACTTAATAATAATAATAATAATAATAATAATAATAGTAAAATAAGATCACCAATGATTTTCAAAATAAGATCACTAATAATTTCCAAAATAAGATCACCAATGATTTTCAAAAAATCACCAATGATTTTCAGAATGAGATCACCAATAATTTTCAAAACATCACCAATAATGTTCAGAATAAGATCACCAATGATTTTCAAAATAAAATCACCAGTGACCTTCAAAATATGATCATCAGTGATTTTCAAAAAATCTCCAATGATTTTTAGAATAAGATCACCAATGATTTTCAAAAAATCTCCAATGATTTTCAGAATATCACCAATGACTTTCAAAATAATATCACCTTCAATCTCCAACTTAGGACCAATAGAATTCCAAATTAAAGATGGCCAACAAACAGCCTTCCATCTCATCCATTGCAATAAAAAAAAGTTTCTTAGAGGTTAAACAGCCCTAACTTGTGATCTATAAAACTTATATAAGCCTTCCAATGAATCCTGCTTTTGTTGAAGGAATTTATGATGATCTCCTCCGTTTCCTGCGTCTTGCATTTATGAAGATCCTGCGTTTATGAAGTTGCATTGTCCTCCTTCCTCGTAAATCTTGCGCACTCGACTCTGCCACATACATCATACCATTATTAATATTGCTTGTGATGTGAGATTCATTCTCTTCTCTTCCCTTGACTTTGCTCGAATCAGGATTTATTTGTTTGATTTACGCTGCCCTGGATTTGTTGTTTGATCTGGTGGGAAGTTGATGAAAATATAGACATTTAAAAAGATTCAAATTCATACACAATTTTTTTAATGGTGCACATTCGCATTGACTCTCTAGGGTGCCCTTTAAGCTTGGAAAATTTCCTGCTAACTTGATTGGTTGGGCAAGGTAATTCTAACCACCCAGCTAGTATTGTGTGTGTGTGTGTGTGTGTGTAGATTGCCTTACCTTGTGTAAGACACGGGCTCTTGCGTTGGCAGCCCGTAAGAGAAATTGTATTTGAATTTGGTAAATTAAATTTGTAAGGAGAATAAACGGAAACTTTTCCGAGCTAAAAATATAAACAGCTCTTCTAGGAGAAGGGCGCTCCAAAATTAAACCATTATTCTCTAGTCTTGGGTAGTGCCATAGCCTCTGTACCATGGTCTTTCACTGTCTTAGGTCAGAGTTCTTGCTTGAGGGTACACTCGGGCACACTCTTCTATCTTATTTCTCTTCCTCTTGTTTTGTTAAAGTTTTTTTCATAGTTTATACAGGAAATATTTATTTTAATGTTACAGTTTTAAAATATTTTATTTTTTCCTAGTATCTTTCCACACTAGGCTATATTTCCTGTTGGAGCCCTCGGGCTTATATCATTCTGCTTTTCCAACAAGGGTTGTAGCTTAGCAAGTAATAGAAAAGATTAATAGTATGCATTTTAAAGGTTGGAGGTAAAGTTCCAGTTTCATCATAATAGATGTTTACCAGAACGTCAATATAATATAACGAATAAGGAGCGCTTTTGCACCGACACTCAGCGGTGCCCTTTGAGCTCTGAAAGATTTCCGGCTATCTGATTGGTTAGAATTATCTTCTCTAACCAATCAGCGAGCAGAAAACTTTTCCAAGGTAAAAGGGCATCGCTGCGAGTCGGTGCAAATCTGCCTCACTAAAAAGAATTGAATATATATTATATGAGTTCTATATTTGCTCCCTTCTCGGTTTGTTATATACATTTTTTATTCACTTTTCCTTATTTCATATCTTCGTATTTTCGAGTATTTATCTATTAGTATTTCTCCCAGTTTTTCTCCTAGTATATGTATAGCAAACCCAACAGATTCATCTTTGTTGTAAAAGATTCAAGTCTGACCTGTGAATATTTTTTTTTTCTTCTATGCATAAAACAGTATTTGTCTGTGTTTGTTGACAAGGGCGAGGTATCTTGACACTTTATGATATCTTTACTGACGGGATGAAGCAAGATAGATAGAGGTTCGAGATTTCAAGATAGGAAAATGAGCTGTGAATAGAATATGGAATATGTAATATTTGCAGATTATGTTAAGCTGAGTGGACTTCGAAATATATTTCGAAGAGTATCAGTAGAGATTGAAAGTCTATTCAGGGTGAAAGATTAGACTGAACGTGAGGAGAATTGATTGACATAGGGCTAAGTGAAAGGTAGAAAAGTATGAATGACATGTTGAGCCAACTGACCTTTATGGAAGGGAAGTGTGGATGTTAAATGCAAGAGGAGTAGATATTCAAAAGGAAAGAAACAACGAAGTGGTAAAAGTGTTAATTAAAAGTAAAAATCGTAGAAAATAGGACATGATGGTGAAATGAGGGTGCATTACAAAGGCACTGGGTACAAGTAGATTTGAATAGCTCTGTCTTAACTGATTAGTGCCGTGGACATTTTCTGCACCAATGATTCATCCACGCTTCGGCTGTTTGATTTAAGGTAGGACCA
>NC_090763.1:9614412-9616912 GCF_036898095.1 Palaemon carinicauda
TATCATCTAGGTTAATGTGGGTAAGGGTTAGATTGGGTAGGGAATGTTGGGCGTTTGTCAGTGCGTATGGGCCAGGTAGTGAGAAAAGTGAAGAAGAGCGGAATGAGTTCTGGAATGAATTAACTAGGTGTGTAGAAGGACTGGGTAGAAGGAATTATGTAGTTGTTATGGGTGACTTAAATGCTAGAGTGGGCGCTGGAGAGGTAGAAGGTGTCATTGGTAAGTATGGCGTACCAGGTGAAAATGAGAGTGGTGAGAGACTGGTAGATATGTGTGTTGAACAAGAGATGGTAATAAGTGCTAGCTTCTTTAAAAAGAAAGATAAAAAATAAGTATACATGGGTAAGAGTGGCAAATGGAAGAGTAGTAGAAAGGGCATTAATGGATTATGTGTTGATAACTAAAAGAATGTTTGGAATATTGAAAGACGTGCACGTGTTTAGGGGTATGGCTAACGGTATGTCTGATCATTTTTTGGTGGAAGGAAAATTAGTTGTAGCAAAAGAGTGGGGGAATAGAGTAGTTGGATGTAAAAGGGAGGTAGTGAGGGTTGAAGAGCTAATAAAACCGGGGGTAAAAAGTAAATATCAGGAAAGGTTGAAAATGGCATATGACGAGGTGAGAGTAAGAGAAACTGGTAATTTAGAGGAGGAGTGGAAGTTAGTAAAAGAAAATTTTGTTGGGATTGCAAGTGATGTATGTGGCAAGAAGGTTGTTGGAGGCAGCATGAGGAAGGGCAGTGAATGGTGGAATGAAGGAGTGAAGGTAAAAGTGGAAGAGAAAAAGAGGGCTTTTGAAGAATGGCTGCAGAGTAATAGTATAGAGAAGTATGAAAAATATAGAGAGAAAAAGGTGGAAGTAAAGCGCAAGGTACATGAGGCGAAGAGGGCAGCTGACCTGAGGTGGGGTCAGGGACTGGGTCAGTCATATGAAGAGAATAAGAAGAAGTTTTGGAAAGAAGTGAAGAGAGTAAGGAAGGCTGGCGCAAGAATTGAAGAGACAGTGAAAGATGGAAATGGAAGGTTGTTAAAAGGAGAGGAGGCAAGGAAAAGGTGGGCGGAATATTTTGAAAGTTTGCTGAATGTTGAGGATAATAGGGAGGCTGTTCCAGGTGTTGAGGTGCCAGTGATGGGAGATGAGAATGAGAGAGAGATTACAATAGAGGAAGTGAGGAGAGCACTAGATGAAACGAGAGTAGGAAAAGCATCTGGTATGGATGGTGTGAAAGCTGAGATGTTGAAGGAAGGGGGTGTGACTGTACTTGAATGGTTGGTGAGATTGTTTAATATGTGTTTTGTGTTGTCAATGGTACCAGTAGATTGGGTTTGTGCATGTATTGTACCACTATATAAGGGTAAGGGAGATGTGCATGAGTGTTGTAATTCAAGAGGTATTAGTTTGTTGAGTGTAGTTGGAAAAGTGTATGGTAGAGTGTTGATTAATAGGATTAAGGATAAAACAGAGGATGCAATCTTGGAAGTACAGGGTGGTTTTAGAAGAGGTAGGGGTTGTATGAATCAGATTTTTACAGTTAGGCAGATATGCGAGAAATATTTAGCAAAAGGTAAGGAGGTGTATGTTGCGTTTATGGATCTGGAGAAAGCATATGATAGAGTTGATAGGGAAGCAATGTGGAATGTGATGAGGTTATATGGAGTTGGTGGAAGGTTGTTGCAAGCAGTGAAAAGTTTCTACAAAGGTAGTAAAGCATGTGTTAGAATAGGAAATGAAGTGAGTGATTGGTTTCCGGTGAGAGTGGGGCTGAGACAGGGATGTGTGATGTCGCCGTGGTTGTTTAACTTGTATGTTGATGGAGTGGTGAGAGAGGTGAATTCTCGAGTGCTTGGACGAGGATTAAAACTGGTAGGTGAGAATGACCATGAATGGGAGGTAAATCAGTTGTTGTTTGCGGATGATACTGTACTGGTAGCAGACACAGAAGAGAAGCTTGACCGACTAGTGACAGAATTTGGAAGGGTGTGTGAGAGAAGGAAGTTGAGAGTTAATGTGGGTAAGAGTAAGGTTATGAGATGTACGAGAAGGGAAGGTGGTGCAAGGTTGAATGTCATGTTGAATGGAGAGTTACTTGAGGAGGTGGATCAGTTTAAGTACTTGGGGTCTATTGTTGCAGCAAATGGTGGAGTGGAAGCAGATGTACGTCAGAGAGTGAATGAAGGTTGCAAAGTGTTGGGGGCAGTTAAGGGAGTAGTAAAAAATAGAGGGTTGTGCATGAATGTAAAGAGAGTTCTATATGAGAAAGTGATTGTACCAACTGTGATGTATGAATCGGAGTTGTGGGGAATGAAATTGATGGAGAGACAGAAATTGAATGTGTTTGAGATGAAGTGTCTAAGGAGTATGGCTGGTGTATCTCGAGTAGATAGGGTTAGGAACGAAGTGGTCAGGGAGAGAACGGGTGTAAGAAATGAGTTAGCGGCTAGAGTGGATATGAATGTGTTGAGGTGGTTTGGCCATGTTGAGAGAATGGAAAATGGTTGTC
>NC_090763.1:9621912-9623372 GCF_036898095.1 Palaemon carinicauda
TTCTTACGAAGAATTTCAGATTAAAATGACGGGTTTAACACTTAACGAAGAATATCAGAAAGAATAAAGTTAAAAATAGCCCTGCTCCCTATGGATGCCCCCCCCCCCCCCTTCCCTAACCCCCTCCCATCAACCATCAACCCCCCCCCCCCCCCCGCCAAGATGAATACGTAAGGAAAAGGTGCCTTTTGCATCTTACATAGAGTGATTTTCCTCTCCCTGGTGCTCGAGGGACGGAACCTAAACGTTAGATGGCATGTTTTAAAGATGTCGGGTTCAAGGTGTCTTGATACGACGGTCAGAGAGATTGTGGGGTTAGTTCTTTACTGGAATTCATCATCATCATCATCAGCAGCGGCAGTAGAAGGGATTCAGCGTTATGAAGCTTCATCTGTGGTGGATAATGTGGGAGGGTGGGCTGTGGCACCCTAGCAGTACCAGCCGAACTCGGATGAGTCCCCTTGTCAGGCTGGGAGGAGCGTAGAGAGGAAATGTCTCCGTTTTTTTCATTTGTTTGAAAAAAAGGGGACGTAAATTCTGTGAAGAAACTTGTGATAAACTGTGTTATTACCAGGATTGACTACTGCAACTCTATCTATTACAATTTACTAAAAGTGCAACTTAAGAAACTACAAAACATAATAAACAGAGGAGCAAGACTGATAAAAGGTGTCCCACCTAGAGAAAGGATCACCCCTATACCAATCGATTTACACTGGCTGCCGATTAAAGCGGGAATTGAATTTAAAATATGTACAATAACCCACCAAGTTATCAGAACCGGGCGTCCAAAATACTTGAGAGAATTGCTACATATTACGCAGCCAACAAATCGTGTCGACACGAGAATAGTTACAGATAGCTTCAAACTGTTGGAACCTAGATATAGGTCTTCTTTAGGTTCTAGAGCCTTTAAATATGCATCCCCGAAACTATGTAATAAGCTCTCACGAAACAATTCGAATGATTGAAGACATTAAGGCTTTCAAGAGGAAACTGAAGACTTTCTTATTTCATGAGTCTTTTGACAGCGACGATTTAACAGTAAATGAACAATATGTGATCTGAAACGATAAATACTCTGAACGAACAGCGGAGGTCCTGTAGAGAATAGGGTTCTCCTGCTGTATGGGACCGGAAAAGCAGCCATCAAAGTAAGTAAGTAGCAGTAGGGGATTCAGCGTTATGAAGCTTCATCTGTGGTGGATAACGAGGGATGGGTAGGCTGTGACACCCTAGCAGTACCAGCCGAACTCTGTTGAGTCCCTCGTCAGGCTGGGAGGAGCGTAGAGAGGGAATATCCCCCTTTTTTATTTGTTTGATGTCTGCTACCCCCCCAAAATTGGGAGAAGTGCCTTGGTATATGTATGTATTTATCATCATCATCTTCATTATCCTCATCATCATCATTATCATCATCATCATCATCATCTCCTACGCCCATTGACTCAAAGGGCCTC